>NC_041381.1:290299926-290304933 GCF_002162155.2 Triticum dicoccoides | reverse complement strand
GCTAGGGATGTGACAACTCACCCCCACTAAACAAGAATCTCGTCTCGAGATTCAAGCGTAGGGTAGGGTGAAAAGGGGAACGCAAACTAGCACAATCTTCACGATCCAGGGTGCACTTCAAATGAACGTTGATTTGAACACCATTATTGTCTTGTCGTCTTGCTCTGAGAACTCCAGCTATCATGACAACGAGGGGAAAGGAAAGACCCTAAAAGAATTGTTCTTCTCGAAGGTCGAACAACTCAGGATTAACCCACGGAATGAGACATAGCAACATTTCTCGAGCTGAGAGACGAAGCACGCACCCATAGGAATGGAGTGAAGCAGATGACGAAGGTTCACTAGGTAGACAACAATTTCATACCTAAGAAGGTGGTAAACGATTGTCAACGTAGCGAGGAGTTGAGTTGCCATGATACCATAACGATACACCTTAGGGAAGGTGACTCGTAGAGATATCCCCTTAAGTGGCAAAAAGAATTACTTCTGATTCAGAGATCATTGAAACTCTTTAAACCAGCCTAAGGCAATTCACAACGATCGTTTGGAGGGGGTCGGTAGAATGGCATACTCGGACTTGGATGATGTGGATTATCTTGTTGAAGACAACGTAATGGATGAATTTGCTTATCACCGGAAATGGAAGAGACCCATGGTAGAATGGCACATTGGCGGTGCAAGCTGGGAACAAAATGCAAATGCTAGGAATGATTCTGGTAACTGGGGAAGAACCCAACAATAGAGAGTGAATTCGCTGTTTGAATAGGTCATAGCATTGCCGAGGAAACTGAGAGCAAACCCAGTTAGTGCTGATGATAACACGTAGCGCTTGTGCGTGCTCTCAAGAACTTGAGCATTTCCACAATCATCAAGGTTTTACCAACATCCGTGTCAAGGGTCCGGTAACACAACTCACTACCATGATGAATGGTGATGGAGGATGCAGATGCAAAGGAAGATAACACCTTCTCATATTTCACTCTAACAAGGCCAAGGGGACGAAATCTGGATGATCGACCGAGAGACATTTAGCACTCCGCTTCTAATGTTCTCCTTGATGTACTAGTGTATCCCATTCATAGATATGGTTTGATATCTAAAACATCAAGTAAAAAGGTCGGACTTCGGGAACACAAAAATCCATAGGGGCAACTAGGGAGTAAATCCTACGAAATCCCTATGGGGAGGTGGCCAACTTCCTCAACAAGATACTATAGTAATAGGTCTACCGGATGGGTGTGTTGGCCACGACATCCACCTTACCGGTTATCGAGAGACCAATATTATAGTTCTTAGGGAAATGTTCCAACCATCATATCTGCCTGAGATTCAGATCTGGTTGGTGTCAGGATATTCCAGGCTCATCGAGTCTTGGAAGAAAAACGGAAGTTTGCAACACAAATCGACGAGATGACGTTGCGGGATTCTCGGGAGATGAACTACGATAGCAAGCTCCAAAACATGAGCTGGTTCTGCTACAAACATGTGAACACGTTGTCCCAGACAAGCATGCCCACCTGGTAGTCTTACAATAAAACACTACCGAGTTCTGGTTGGGAACCATCAGCAAGGATATCAAAGTTCTTTCATAAGTCCGGATTAGCTCTTATGAAGGAACTCCTTCTCCTTGAACAAATCAATCAGTGGCTTGGTGTGCTCGGGACACCTATGGAATGGAGGTTGCAAGTCTCCGAACCACAGAATACTTCGCACGTATGCATAACTGATTTGGGATGATTCCAGAGGAAGCAAAACTAACTTTCTCAAATTCACGGCGGCAACTTTCACCAAATGCACGTGTATAAGAGGAAGTCACTACCTTCATCCAAACATATGCTTCATGAGCTAGCATGAACAAATGCTTTCAAAAGTTTCCAACACTAGCTTAATGTTCAACAAAATCATGGAGGAGATAAGGATGTTGTCAATGGGCTCAACAACAATTCATCCGGGTTTCCTTTTAAAAGGAATTCCATAGTTAAGTGAACACGGTGATAGCATTGGTCAGACCAAAGATGTAATGGTGTAAGCTCGAGGGATCAACCACGAATAAGACAACATTATGAGCATCGTTGGTACTGATTTGACTTGACGATGGCCCACACTCAAATCAAAGGATTGATAAGACAATAGGTCCAACAACTGATCACAGGGACCAATCGATGAAGATATCATCTTTCTTCAACACACACTACACAAGAATATCCCTTTGGAACGAACTAAGTCAGGCAAGATTTTATCTTCCAACTCTCCAAGTTGTTGTCTAGCTTAACCAACTAGCTCAGGGATATCTAACACCGATCTTGGAGAGAAGGTGGTTCACAAGAAACCAACTTGATCACGAACTCAACATAACAGTCAGGTGACAACCTGGTGATACTTTCGAGAAGATATTCGGAGAATCACGAACCACCGATATTTTACTAAGATCGAGAACAATCTCGCTTTTGAGGGCAAGACGATATAATCAAATGAGTGAGGACTTGACAAGATCCTAACCCATCAATCGAAGGGTGCACCGAAATAAGGACTGGGTAGCACGATCAGTCTTAGAAGGATGATTCGAAAACCAACATACTAAGGATGAAATTATTATCCTTTAACTACCAAGCAACAGAGTTGCTAGCAGTATTGATTTCACACATTACAATTCATTTGTCGGTATTCCGGTTGCATCAACACGAGGGCCGAGGAATGACTAATGATGGTGAGAAGTATCACTACATCAAAATTCATGAGAGTCGGTGCAGTTCTCATGACAATTCTGACATAAAGGGGGTAATACTCCAAGGTAGAACAAAACCAAAAGCTGGATTGGCATTTGATCTGCGGAATACAACTATTTTGACCCAATCCTAGATATGGAAGAGGTACTGGAGTTTGTTTCTCCTAGTCATTCTGCGATAGAATGGCTTGGCGGACCACAAGGGTAATAGGCATCGACGAACGAATGCACGCATACTCTTGACTATCAATTGATAGACGAGGGTCAGAAGACCACTAAAGAGAACAACTCAAAGGAACATATAATTTTCTGAGTTGTGGATGCATAGATTAGTATGTCGAACCAAGTTCAACATATTTCTTCCGGATAACCCATGCGGAAAGGTAGAACTGGCAAAGCCACAATATATAATGGAGAACTCATCAAAAATAATCCTGTTGTGATATTTCAGTTCAACGAGGAACTTCTGCCATAAGTAGTTCATGGTATTTGGAAGAAGAAGATACCACGGACTTCAAGGACTATCGCAAAGGTTACTAATATCCTAAAGGCACTAGCAATTACTATCAACATGAAGTAGGTAGAGTGAATCTCGGGTTCAGAACCCAGGAGTAGAATACCTACTACTAAGTAGCATCACGGGATGCTTTCGAGGATAAAGGCCAGAATCTTCACACTAGGACACAAATCATGGCTAGACCACTAGATGATCCCCTAAGCACTTAGGGTCATAATAATAATTCCAACATATATGTCGAGGCAATAATTACCTCAACACACCGATTAGTGTGGTTAATCTGGCCCATGGGAACATCGGAAACAGAAGGAAGGGATTTGCAAATGCATCGGACTATTTAGAAACCTGGGATGACTCGGACAGCATAACGGCTGTAAATGCTCAGAAAAGACTTGAGACATTCACAAAAATGGTGGCATAACCACTCAGAAGCACAATATCAAGGTTTCGAGATCAACAATTAACATATGGAGGTAGTAGGAACTGAACTCAAGCTTAAATCCAACAATCTTATAAGTCTACGGATTAGTAACATGTGATCCTGATAGAAAAAAGAGATAGCCTAGTTCTTAATCCCCGTAGAAGAGAAGATGATGACTCAGATCAGAAGGCCATGAGGTATAAGGAGTAAAAAGAGCCTTACGTTCCATCCCACAATCAATTCCCTTATATAACTAAAGAATTTCTAGACTCAACTTCGACCAGTTTGGCTTGGTAATCCTACAGGCAGTCAAGCTCTGATACCAACGCTGTCAGGACCCCGACTCAATGCCACATCGATCTAGCATGTAACACCTCATATCACTTTGCGGCCTCACGCACGGTATTCCCACGGGTGTCGCCTTACCTTTGCCCGAGACCGTTTGCGCTTTTTGGCACACGTATATGACAGTGTCGCTAGCATCCATATGATAAGGAGTCCGGGCTGACATGGCTAGTCGTAAACCCAAAGCGGCACAGACTTACAGGGACAGGCATCCATGACCCAGCATCGAACGTGTCGGTCATCAGCAAGTGAATCCAGGCTGTAGCACTGGGCTAGCAGGACTCCGGTGAACCGGGCTGTAGCGGGCTAACAGGACTCCGGTATTCACCGCGTGACATTTCCCCGAAGGGACAGACACAGGAACGAAGAAGGACACATGCCGGCCAGCCTAAGTGTCCCGGAGCAGTAGCAAGCTACCATGGCTCGGTGGAAACACTAGGAGACATTTCCCGGTAAGAGAGGCTACCAAGGATAAACAACTAGGTTGTCAGATCCCACACATACCAAGCATTTCAATAACATACACACAATATGCTCGATATGTGCAAATACAACATGGCATCACAACATGACTCTACAACTCAAGTATTTTAATCCATAGGCTCCGAGGAGCGAGATATTGCAAACATGGGTCTCATGACCCAACACTCAGAGCATACAAGTCAAGCACAAGCGGAGGCTATCATGTCTGAGTACAGACATCTATAAATGAAAAAGGCTGAGAAGCCTGACTATCTACCAAATCCTGCCGAGGCACAAGATCGTAGCTGAGGTAACAAGCTAAACGTCGAAGACCACGCGGAAATACTAGTGAGACTGAAGTCTCTCTGCAAAAACATAAAATAGGCAAACGTGAGTACAAATGTACCCAGCAAGACTTACATCAGAACTATCTACATATGCATCATTATCAACAAAGGGATGGTGGGGTTTAACTGCAGCAAGCCAGCTTTGACTCGGTGGCTATCCTAAACTACGACTGCAAGCGACTCTTTTGAG
>NC_041381.1:290241387-290297299 GCF_002162155.2 Triticum dicoccoides | reverse complement strand
GAGCGCCACGCCTCGCCTCTGCTCGTCCTCCTGGCAGAGGAGGAAGAGGACAAAGGAGGAGGAGGTGGGCTGGGCCGGCTGGGGGAACTGGGCCGGCTCTGGTAAGCAGGTAAGTGGCCCAGGTGGGCTGCAGGTAATGTTTCTCTCCTCTCTTTTATTTCTATTCTGTTTTATATTTTTCTATTTCTGCAATTTGTTTTAGGATTTGTTTTAAAATATCAAATCATTTTATAAAATCCTGGAAACAATTATGGGTACTTTCTGAATTATTTCAGTGACCCTTATCAATTTCCAACATTTATTTGAGCATTTAAATTATTTATAGTATTTAAATACCCAAAGTCAAATACAATATGATTTAATTCAAAAATCCAAAAATGACCTAAGAATATAATCATCATTTTTGGCAGAGGTTTCCACCTTAACCAGAAATCATGAACTTTTCTTAGGAACCTTTTGGGTTTATTGAAAAGATTTTAATTCACCCTAGTTGAGTTGATTTAATGCTAGGGTTTGAACATCCCCATTTCAATTTTAGGCAAAAATTTAAACATGATGCAAACATGAAGATAGCCTAGAGCACTACCAGCAGCTAGGGATGTGACACTCACCTCCTCTGCTCCCCCGCACAGCTCTCCCGCGCGTCGCCGGAGCTCCCTCTCCCCACGCCACTGCCGCGTTGCTTCCCCCCTCCTCGTTCCTCTCATCGTCCCCCCATGGCGAATCACGGCGAGGAAGGCTCGACTTTTTTCGATCTGCTATCCGACGGCGTCCTTCCCCGAGGGCGGCGAGCCGGAGCTTCCCCTGCGCGTCGTCGACCACCTCCTCATTGGCTGGACGCCGTCGACCATGAACCTAGTATTCTCCAAGCGCACGCCGTTGTGTGGGTCGCCGAGACGCCGAGGCCGAGGCGGAGCTCCAGGCCATCGAGGTCGCGTACGCCGCCAAGTCCGCTAAGCGCCGCCAACTCCCAGACTGGTCCAAGGCACCCGCCCCCGCCTCCATCTGCCCATAGCCCAACCCAGTCCCCTCGCCCCCCTCCTGCCAAGGTGCGGCTCCCCCCTTTCTTGCCTCCCGCTTTCCCCTTCTTGTACTCCAAAATGCTTCTTTTGAGTACATTAGCTGTCAATTTATACGTGTTTGGTTGATGATTTTTCCGCCGTCTTCCGATTACACCGGCTTAGGAATACGTTACCTGTATTTGTTTGAGTCAGACCGGTTTTGGGTCCCCTGTAATCGGAAAAGGTTCTTCGTAAAAGCAAAAACAGCAGATACCCTGTGGTATGGAATAACGCCGTTTGTCCGGTATCGATCCCCTCTCTCTATTCTCTGCTTGCGCGATCTTTTCTTCACCACGAGCACCGATCGAGTAGCAGCCTGCAGGACCGGAGATTTTCCTCCCCTTCAAAAACAACACCGGATCTCCATTCGCCGCCGTGAGTCGTCGCCGTAAGCAGCGCGCCAGCGATCTCCCTCTGCCGTGAGCAGCGCCGCTGATATCCACCATGGGCAGCAGCGTGGCCGATTTCCTTTCTCTACCGTGAGCAGTGGCGCCACCATGAACAGCTAGCGCTCTCTGATTTGGCCGCAAGTCATCCCCAGCAGCCGAGCATCTTCTACAAGACCGCCGGCGGCAGACCACGATTTCCTTTTCCGTTGCTTGAACCAAACACATCGTGCAATCGCTCAGTCTGTGATCTAATACAGCGTATTCTCATTACAGTATTGAATACGTTACCTGCATCCAACCAAACGCGTCGCTACTCTATCTTGAAGCTTGGGAGCTTCTTTAGCAAGTTCACTGTAAAATTGAGTACAAGATCACGGAAAATTTTCTGGAGTGTATGTTCTGCCGTCACTGAATTTTCTCGAGTGCATGTTTACTGAATTTTCTGAAGTGTATGTTCACTGAATTTGGTTTTCAGTAGTGTTAAGAGTTCAAATCAATAGTGCAGGTTCGTGTACATGGCCACCCCCCATGGATATGCATTGGGGCGCTCCTGGGAGAGAGGATTCATGGCCATCCTAGCTAGCTGCTAGGTGGAGAACGTGTTAGGTTCTTGCTCTCCGTGGCAAAAGCTGGGGCGATCGAGTAGGAGTAGCTAGCAGTGTTGATGGTGTGTGGTGTAGAGAACCATGCAGATGTCATGGGCAGGCACTCATAGTCTAAATTTCATTGATGTCAAATTTTATTTATGTGTCAAGTTTGAAATCAACTTGACTGAACATCAACTTGTTCTGGTTTAGTGTAGAATCACTTAAGTAGATGGAGTAGTTATTTTTTATACTCTCACTGAAGACTGTGTTGCTAAATCGACATCAAGTTTAGGAACAAGTGTGTGTTCCTAAATAATCTTCAGTTTCCACTATATTTACTGTCAAGTCTGAAATTTTGATCTTTACTGTCAAGTCTGATTTGTCTCTGAACATTGGTTACAGTAAATTAGTGGTTAACTGGACATAAGGATTAGATCTTAGCTAGTGCTCTTTTTAGATGGCTTGTTCTCAAAATTTGGTACTCCATTAGAGTAACTTAATTCTCAATATTAACCGTTTCAGTTTCTAACTAGTTTCTTCCATGTGTTCTGAATTAAGTACAGTCAATGATCAAGTGATCTCTTCTCCAAGTTGCCTGAAATTGAATCAGTCATTTAGTTAACTTGGATTTTTTTCCAAAATCTGTACATTTAGTCAAGTTTCTTCCATGTGTTCTGAATTAAGTACACTATGGGATCATTTTATTTTACTGTAGATTTGCTTGCAACTGGTTTTAGAAGTATTGCTCGTTTTCCAATTTATGCTGTTTTTTGATCTTTTATGCATAGTTTTATTAGAAGTATTGCTTGTCAAAAGAGTGTTTAGAGATTTTAGGGCTATGTCTAGAAAATCATACCAAGAGTACAAAAGATGAAAGGAGATCTTTCTTGTTGTGGCCAAAAGAAAATGGATGGATATACGTAATGTAGGAGGAGGATCATGTTTTCAGTGCCTTAGTACACAAAAGTAGGCAAAGTTTCTGTAAGAATATACTTAAATCAAGTTTATTCAGTTAACTAAATCAAGTTTATTCAGTTAAGGACAGAATTATTTTGATCAAGTAATTACTGTGACAACATTGCAACATTTCTTCAGAGTACATGATCAGTTTTGCCCCTTTTTAGTAAAGAGGTGCAGCAACTTTCTGGGATTTCTGAAACTTTAGTCACCGGGACAATATACAGTCACCTGGGAGTCACCTGGGATTTCTGAAACAATACCGCCACTTGGACAATTCAAAACAGTTAACTGAAAGTGTCTAAAACAGTTAAGTGTTTCTAGGATTTCTTTTTTCTTCTGCAAGGCATGATTTATTTTTTCTTCTTCTTTTTTCTCTGGTGTGTCATGTCTTTTTTTTAGACTAAAAGTGAATCAGAGCAAAAATCTTCTATGTCAGTGTGCTAGAAATAAGAAGACAAAATTGGACTAAAATGAATGACTGAAATTGGACAATTGGAAACTTTAGGCATGTTTGCAATTGGACAAATGGTGTATAAATCCAAATAAATCAAATAAATTCAAATGGTTCAAATAATCTTAGTTTGCAATTGGAAACTTTAGGCATGTTTGCAATTGGATAAATGGTGCACACTTGTTTATTTCCTCTCTAGTGGCCTAATTCTAGTGGAACTTTGGTTGGTTAGTGCTCTTCTGTTGCTTTTGACTAATCTTAGTTTGACGGACCTGACTTGTGCTCATTTCCAGTGGACTTCACATTCCAAAGGAGGGACAGAATCTGGAGTAATTGATTATTTCCAAAATCTGGAGCAATCTTCTCAAGTTACATGATCAGTTGTGCTTGACTGAAAATTTTCACAGGAAAATTTTGACTGGAGTAACAGAGGCATAACAGTACAAATTACAGGTATAGATTGCTCTGTTCAACAAACTTCCTATCAGTCCAACAATGTTTCTGAATCTAAACTTTTTCAGTTAACAGAACCTGAACCTGAACATGTTCAGTTAACAGAACCTGAACTTTTTAACCTTCCCTCTCCCTTTCAGGCGAATGTGGATGTTGCACACTATTGTGAAGGTGTAGCACTGCCCAGTTAAATTTCCACTTCACATATCTACTTCAATTTCTACTACAAATTCACCTTTTCAACAGCAGACGCGGGGAGAGAAGTCAGACGGCGAGGATGAGCAGAAGCATCAGACGGCAAGGAGGAGCAGAAGCATCAGACGGCGAGGACTCGATCTGGGGGCGTTGGCTTCGCCCAACAGCTGCAGCATCAGAGGCTGGAGGGAATCGCGGCGGCAGCAGAAGGAAGCGGCGGGCGGCAACTTGCCCAAATCCCGCACCGGCGGCCGCGGGCGCGAGGAAGCGGGCAGAGGATGAGGGCGCGGGCCGCACCGGCTAGGAACGCGAGCAGGGCGACGAGGGAGGTGCCTTCAGCCGTGGAGGAGGCGGGCGTCTAGTTGGTCGCCGCGGAGGAGCAGTCACCTCCGTGTGGGCGGCGGTGCAGCTCGCCTTCGTGCAGGCGGCGTAGGCGGGCAGGGGCACCGCGGATTGGCAGCGGCGGCGCAGCGGCGACGCAGGTGGACGGCAGCGCGCTGGGCTCTACGATGGCTGCCGACGGCGCCCTGGGCTTGTTCCTGCCGCGGGCGTCTGGAGTAGGAAGAAGCAAAGGGGTAATTAGCAGGAGATTTAAAATCCTAAGGGTTTATTTGCAAAAGTCATAATGAACTACGCCGTGGACAACTTTTCCCGGACGGAGGGAGTACTAGATGGGTAACGCAAGTCATCTTTGTTATTCATGCTATGCTATTTCATTGCTTGATGTTGTTGATGCCATGATAGATGTTCACTTGCTTATATGCGTACAATGATTCTCCTTTGTGCCTATATGTCACATATCATGATACTACGGTGTGATATTTATGTTAGTCGTTATCCATCAACTTATGTTGTAGTTATGATTTGAATTGTATCGGGACCATTGCACATGGCTCGTATCATGATCGTCGCTATGCTTAGCATTATAACTTATTTATCTTAATCTTTGATTTGGGGTATGCCTAACCTATACATCTTGTCATGATAGTGATTTTTCATGTCTTATTGTGCTCTGTATGATATAGTTGAGTACTTAGTCCTCGTGCTTCTTATAGATTACACTTGTCTCATGTTAGTATTGTGCATGTTCCATACTTGTTGCAATAGGTCATCAGATGCATATGATAGTTTACCTTTCGTATTAGTTGAGCTGTATCTTCCTCATATGCTTAGGGTGCATAGTTGATTTGTTATTTAAGCATTAAGTGGTAATCTTATTTCTAGTGGTTACTTGAGTACTAATTGTTTAGTAGTAAGACCATATCCTACTTTAGTACGTTTCCATGATAACTTGTAAGTGTGATGCTTGTTTTATTATATAAGACCTCTTTGTGATTTTCTACTCATATGCCTTGTATGAGATGTGTCTTATTATTTAGCTGTTTAATTAGCTTTCACCATAGTGTTGGTTGGCTCTTGTTATATCATGTGTTTTGATAGTTGTTATGGTTGATGTTTGGTTCTACTTGATGTTAACCATTATAATTATTTACTAACATCTAAATATTTATTTATGGTTAATTGTTACTCTTAAACATGCCATGTTCTTTCTTGTGGTTGTTCGTGGTTACATTAGCATGTATTACCATGTCATGTATAGGACAACTCTTATTTATTTGATGTGATGCTTAACTTGTTTATATTAGTTGACATATGTTTGGTTTGTAATATTGTATCTATATCATTTAGTTTTGCTTTAGGACCAAATCTAGATCCAACTCAATTCAAGTTGTGGTTGAAAGATGTTTGATTGCTTAACTAGTATGGTTTGAAATGTGTGTTTGTCTTATGGAACACTTGCTTTTCAATTGTTATATAGTTGATGTATATGTTTGCTACTGCTGACCATTATAAATATTTAGATTCTATCTAAGTATTTATTTGTGCTAAACCTTTTACCTTTATCATGCCATGTTGTGATTGTGTAGTTAAAATGCATAGGATGGTTCCATTTCATGTGTGTGGATGCCATTGTGTTTGTTATATACTTGTTTCATGTAGAGTTAGTCGAGATGTGTAGTGGGCACTACTAATGGTTAGTAGCACAGTTCATACTAGAGCGTTAGTCTTGATCGCCAAGCCTTCCATAGTTGTGTCATCCTAAACCTTGTCACTTCGCTGATTCCTCTCTACTTACCTCCCTATCGTGAATCTCCATCTCGATCAATATCTTGTTATCCATCCTCTCTTTATTTGTTTTAGATGTTTTGGATTTACTTTTGTTTTGGTATTTATTTGTTTGCCATTTGCTATCGTTACGACGAGTAGGGAGTGACGACGATGTTGGATAAGGACAGAATCAGGTTACCGAAGAAGGACTCAACAACGAAGGCATGCCTCCTTCTTTGATCATATTTATCCTATGTTTACAAAATTGCATTGTGTTTTATGGTTACTATATGCATGCTATTTTTAATTTTTGTAGCTAGGCTGTCTATTGACACATTACCTTGATCCTCTTGTCGCCTATTCATTTGACACCTGAGTAGAATTATAGTATTCCCGTAGAGTAGAAATGGTTAGCCATGCTTATCATATAGGTGCTTTGTTGAATGACCTCCGAGTCATTGATAGTTGAAACGTATCGCTGAGCTAGGCCAGTTGGCCCTTGTTGATCCTCTACTCTCTTCTACTCTGGGTGAAACTTACCATCTGAATACTGGTGCGGGCGACAGCTGAATCAAGGATTGAAGGAGCGATTGGCCACCCTTCACGTGTTGAAGGGGGCAATCAGTCGTCCGTGCCGCATGAGGCCTAATAAGTCTTGGATTTGAAGATTGTGATAACAGTACAACCACATGCTATATGGGAACTGGCTTGGTTAATTAGTTAGTTCACTCTTATTGTTGTCATCGTTGTACCACAGATGGGATAGCTGCCTTGTGAGGAGTATCCTCGGCACAAAAGGGGGGCCCGGACTGTGAACTGCGGTTACTTCCGTGTTGAAACCTAGTGGGCTTGGCACAGTAAGTTTGGTCTAATGAAAGACCTCGTCACAATCTCCCTGCCGGTATACCAAATGGTTTACTATGCTAGCGACGGCTAGTGGCAACAAGTCGGGATTGTGTCGTGTGGGTAAAGTGTACAACCTCTGTAGACTGTAAAACTATTCGAATAGCCGTGTCCACGGTCATGGACAACACATGAATCTTTCTTGACGTACGGGACCTGTCTTGCTTATTCCCTCTTTGCCCCTATTCTTGAAACCTATGAAGGACGTGAGTTGGTCGAGGATCCTCATTTGATGAAAGTTATTCTGGAGATAAAACATGTTTTCATCAAAAACTTCTTTTATTCAAATGCTAAATTATTTCAAACAAAATTAGCTTTTATGCAAATGATCCATACAACCTTCCTTTGAAGCCACATTTAGCTATTAGGTCCTTCCCCATGGGAGGCATGTTGAGTACATAATGTACTCATGGCAATACTTTTGTTGAACAACAGAGTTCCATGAAGACGAAGGTGATGACTATGAAAACTATGGCGATCCATAGGAGTGAGGTCACGTGGACTACATCGACTGCCTGTGGCTGAGATGGAGTCACTACGCATTTTACTTTCCGCTGCTTTCTGATTGTAAATATCATGAGACATTTATCTAGGTATGACTTGTGGCAAGATATATTTAAAATTGTAATACCTTTTATATATTATGCAATGATATCATTTCACTGTGTTGTCAACAATGATCCCGGGGTTGACAAATATACACAGGAGGGTCTGGAAGTTAATTCCGGGTTCTCACAGGGCACCCCCCAGATGCTGCTTTGGCTCATCCTAGGTGTTCTGGTCCATAAAAAATCTCCAAAAAGTTACGCGGTGTTTGGACTCTGTTTGATATTGATTTCCTGCGATGTAAAAAAAGTAAAAAACAGCAACTGACACTGGGCACTTGGTCAATAGGTTAGTCCCAAAAAATGATGTAAAGTTGCTATAAATGATTGTAAAACATCCAAGAATGATAATATATTAGCATGAATACTTCATAAATTATAGATACGTTGGAGACGTATCAGCAAGGAGAGAAAAAAGGGGTGAAAAGACAAATGTGGCAGCAGCCTAGCTAATCGGTCGTACTAGCTCAACTAGCTAGCCACTGTGCTTTACTGATGTACTCGGTGGGAAAGGTGGGCTTTGTGATTTGATGACTCATTCACTTGCTTCAGCGTTACGAACGAGGAGGACCCAGAAAACGCGTGGTAGGGCGTCCCATGTCTCGGCAAGGAAGGAAATATGTGTGCACCACCTAGGAGGACCCAGAAACCGCATGGTAGGATGTTCCACATCTCGGCATGGAGGAAAAATGTGTGTGTAAAAATATATTGTATCAGACGTATAATACCTATGGTTCGACCTCGGGACCCGGCCAGTCGGTCAAAAACACCTCAGTAGCCACACAGCTTCATCATGCTCACATGGCACGGAGGATAGGTGTGGTTAGCTCCGTCTCGACCAGCCACACCGTCTCTTGTTCTAGGTGATTCTTCTATTTCCCAAGCATTTCTTAGTTATAATAACACCAGGGCAAGCTCGCGCCACTCTTCGTGTGTGCCCGTGCGTCTAAAGGTTACTAGATGGAGAGGAGAGAGAACACAAACATGGGACCCACCAGTAAGTGAGTCAACGGTCATGCACGTGTTGACGAGCCACTCCCTCTACTCTACTCAACGTAATACCGTATAAAATCAAGTTATGCGACAAAGCCAACAGCTGTTGTTCTTTCAGGCTATCGACTTACGCTTTGTAGTCCAGGTTGCCATTTCGAATCTCGTCTTTCAGATTTGTTAGTTTTAGGTCCAAATTTGATCAATGACAAGTGGGACCGCTGTGTGTTGTTCCGATATTTTAGTGTAGGATTGTTTTTTTGCACAAACACTTTGCGCGGTTAGACAAGTTATGGCACCAGTTACACATATTTTACAAGTTTAGGAATAAAAATGACAGCGGCATAGAATATCAAAACCACCCCGCAGCTTAGATGCTATGGTGATACGAGTTTTTACATTGTTGGATCTGAGACCCAATGGCTTGGGAGTAGTCTTTGTAATTATGCACAATTTCCAAACTCTCCAAGGTTTTTTTGCAAATAAAACATTCAGGCCTCGTGTATGATGCTGCATCTTGGATCCAATGGCTCCTAGTAGCTCATATTAGGTGCTCCCCACAAATTAATTTGCCGCTATGGTGATACGAGGCCACATGCATAGTACTTGTACTTTCTGCGTAATTCCCAAACTCTTTGAGGCCTATATTGCAAAAACATTCAAACCTCCTACTGTGAGCCATGAGATCTCCCGGGAACTCGTATCACCATATAATCTATGCTGTGGGAGCACCTCATATTCTCCCGTGCGAGAACACATCAGGTGCTCTCACAGCTTGGATGCTACGGTGATACGAGCTTCAAGGTCGTTCGATCTGAGATCCAATGGCATTTGAGCAGTCTTTGTGCTTGTTATCGGTGCCCAAACTCTTTGGGGGCTTTTTTGCAAAAAAACATTCGAACCACCAAGGAGTTGTTGGATCACAGATCCAACGGCTCCAAAGAGCTTGTACTCCCTCCGTTCCTTTATATAAGGTGTATTTGTTTTTTCAAAATTCAAACGAGTCCACGTTTGACCGAGTTTGTAGAAAAATATATCAATATCCACAATACAAAATTTATATTGTTTGATCCACCATCAAAAGTAATTTCATGTTTTATCTATTAGGTATTGCAGATGTTGTTATTTTATTCTATAATCTTGGTCAAATATTCAAATGGTTGACTTGCATGGAAACCGATACACTTCATATTCTGGAATGGAGGGAGTATCACAAAGCATCTAAGGTGTGGTAGCACATGATATTCTTACATACAAGAGAATATGAGGTCCTCCCTCATCATAGATGCTATGGTGATACGAGCTTCGAGGTCATTGGATATGGGATCCAAGGGCATCTGAGTAGATTTTGTACAAATTGTGTGCAATTCTCAAACTCATTAAGGTTTCCTGTAAAAATATTAAGACATCCTGAAAGTGCAACTAATCCCTGGGTGGTTTCGGTAATTCTTAACAACATATAGTTCATTGAACTAATGCTCTTTCAAGATGATCATTTCAGAAAGTTCAATGATTGGCATGGCATGGACTAGAGATGTGGACCCCTCAAAATGCTACGGACACATATCGGTAACAAGCTCAAGACTCTACATTTTTTCATTTAAGTAATCCAAGATCACATTGAATCAATAGGAAAGCCAATACTATTAAGAGGGGATGAGGTGTTGCTTAATGGCTTACTTGCTCAAAATGCTTAGTGATATGCTCCAAAACCCTCAACCACTTTCTCATTTCCACATATGTCCTAAACCTAAAAGTCAAATTCGGCCCCATCGATTTGATCTATCCGGCGCCACCGAGTTTCATTTTTCATAGCCACCGCCACAAACCCTAGTCACTTCGGTCTCATCGATTAGGATCTCGGTCTCACCGAGATGGGATTGCAAACTCACTGTTTCCTTTTTGTAACATTTCGGTCCAACCGAGATGAGCGAATCGGTCCCACCGAGTCTGCAATGCAAACTCACTATTTCCCTTTCATAACACTTCGGTCCCACTGAAGTGAGCGGATTGGTCCCACCGAGTTTGCCTGACCAACTCTCTATGTGCCTACTACTGAAATCGGTACCATCGAGTTTATGTAATCGGTCACACAGAGATTACGTAATGCCCTAACCCTAACATATCGGTCCCACCGAGATGACTGTATCGGTCCCATCGAAAAGCTCGAGTTTGGAATCTGTGTGTAACGGTTATATTTTGTGTGCAGGCTATCTATACCCCCCACCCATTCTTCATTCGTAGAGAGAGCTATCAGAACATGCCAACACTTCCAACATTCATTTTCCGAGAGAGAACCACCTACTAATGTGTTGAGACCAAGATATTCCAATCCATCCACAAGAATCTTGATCTCTAACCTTCCCCAAGTTGCTTTCCACTCAAATCATCTTTCCACCATAGCCAAATCTGTGTGAGAGAGTTGAGTGTTGGGGAGACTATCATTTGAAGCACAAGAGCAAGGAGTTCATCATCAACACACCATCTATTACCTTTTGGAGAGTGGTGTCTCCTAGATTGGTTAGGTGTCACTTGGGAGCCTCCGTCAAGATTGTGGAGTTGAACCAAGGAGTTTGTAACGGTAAGGAGCATGCCTACTTCGTGAAGATCTACCCTGGTGAGGAAAGTCCTTCGTGGGCGATGGCCATGGTGGGATAGACAAGGTTGCTTCTTTGTGGACCCTTCATGGGTGAAGCGCTCGGTGGACTCGCGCAACCGTTACCCTTCGTGGGTTGAAGTCTCCATTAACGTGGATGTACGATAGCACCACCCATCGGAACCACGCAAAAAATCTCCGTGTCAACATTGCGTTTGCTCCCTCCAAACTCCTCCCATTTACTTTCTTGCAAGTTGCATGCTTTACTTTCCGCTGCTCATATACTCTTTGCATGCTTGCTTGAATTGTGTTAAGATTGCTTGACTTGTGCTAAGTTGCTAAAATTTGCCAAGAACTAAAATTGTGAAAAGGTTAAGTTTTTATTTGGTCTAGTCTAGTCACCCCCTCTAGACATACTTTCGATCCTACAAGTGGTATCCGAGCTTTCGTCTCCATTTGTCTTGATTTCCATAGCTTCGGTGATCATAGCCTTGGTTTCACAAACTAGAAGAGTATGGCATCTAGCGAGGGAAATTACCACCGTAGATGTCCTTACTTTGGTGGTACTAATTTTGCTAGTTGGAAACATAAGATGAAAATGCATATTCTTGGACATAACCCCGCCGTTTGGGCTATTGTGTATATTGGTTTGCAAGGTGAATTCTTCGATGGGAGTGAACCAAATCGTGAAGCTACCTCGGAAGAATTGAAGATGTTGCAATACAATGCTCAAGCTTGCGATATCCTCTTGATCAATAGTAATATAGCAGGGTTTTTACGCCCAAACTATGGATGTCGTGTTCTCCACAGGGACTAGGCGACGGCAACAATGCTCGGCTAAAGCTAGGTGACAGAATTTAGATGATGAAAGAAGAAAATACAAATCTAGAATGATGACAAATAAAATGACAAACGGCATGAGGAGATTAAGATTGAAACTCGCTCCTTTTTGGTGTTTTCATATCACTTGAGAAAATTGAAACTACAGACGAACATCCTCAACAAGGGGAATTAACAAGACAAGACCACATATATGTATATATCTAACTAGCAAGTATGAGACAAGGTGGGAACACGCTAGTACGACAGGGGACAGAAATATATCACAACAAAAACACATATATATATATATATATGTTCACACTAACATCGTTAACACGGAGACTGGAAATTAAATGTTCATACGTCTCACTTCTATAGAGAGTAACATCGCTAGAAAATTCACAAGAAACAATATGAATTATTAAAAGCTACTAGCTGTCAATTAGTCACACACACAAATCATATATGGTTTGGATTACACACGACACAGTACTAGCACTAAAATGATCAACATAACAGCAATACGAAACCACATGAAACATATATCACGAACATATACGTCACGGGTACTAGAGCTAAAACAGGGACTGAAAACTGAACACTATTCAGCAAGTGCAATATATAAATGACAGGTTTGGCTAGATCTCATACATAGAAATAGAAGGTCATAAGCATCAGTACCAATTCTCACTGATCAACAAAATTATAAGAACAACTACATGTCCCTGGAATTAACATATCTCTTCATCACACACTATCAATACTTATGAAGTACAAACACACACAATCTCACACACACGAACACACAAGATGAAGTGGTTCGGAGTAGAACTTCAGCAAGTTAGGAGCAGCAAGAGGGCGCTGGGGAGAAGGTGCAGCAAGAAATAGGAGCAACAACAGTTTTGGGGAGAGGTAATAGCAGCCAGCAGTTGGTTCAGAGAAGGAGCAGAGGCGTGGGGCAAGGGAGTAGCAGCAGGCGAAGGAGAAGGAGCAGCAGTATGGTGGCGCTAGGGAGAGAGGAGCAGAAGTTTGGGAATGGAGCAGCAGCTTGAGGTCCCGGAGAAGAAGCAGCAGAGATCGAGAGAAGAGGCAGCAGCAGTCTCAGAGAAGAGGAGAAGCAGCTTGGGCGCAAGAAAGGCAGCAACATCAACATGAAGGGAAGAAGCAGCAGGGGGGAAAGGATAAGAAGATCAGCAGCACGGGGGCGCTCACGCGGAAGACCAGACGCCCATGACCCTCTTGTCTGGTCAGGCGTGCGAGGTGCAGCGATGGCTGGAGCTGATGGCGCTGGCGGGTGTGCTGGGTGGCGCGGTGGTGCTGGTGATGGCGCGGTGGCGCGACGCCACGCCGGCCTGGCCATGGCGGCGGCCGGAGGTGGAGAAGAAAGGGATCGGGGGAGAGAGATGAGATGCCAGGCCTAAGGGGAATTGTGTAGTGACCTAGGGATTTTGATCCCCTCACGGCAGATTTTGATGTTTGCACATGGGCCCTCCTACTATCTTCTTCCTTCCCAAGTAGATCCCCTCTCTTCTATAGTTAGCCCCTTTGGTTACTTCTTGTCGTCACACACAAGCCCTTCTCTCTTCTCGTTAGCCACATAGTAGAAATCTTGATGATTATAGTGCCTTGTGCACTTTTCTGCAAAAGAAACAAATGACAAGTAAATGATCTTTTATATGATTTTCATTCAAATATATCACAACTAATAGCAAGAATGGATGGATATATCACGATAGATGCTAAA
The DNA here is from genome assembly GCF_002162155.2 of Triticum dicoccoides. Lineage (NCBI taxonomy): Eukaryota > Viridiplantae > Streptophyta > Magnoliopsida > Poales > Poaceae > Triticum > Triticum dicoccoides. Next base: position 290,283,434 of record NC_041381.1, on the reverse strand, counting down.
TTTGAGTGCCAAATTATATATATGAAATGCACTTATCAAGTTCCCCCACACTTAAATCTTTGCTTGTCCTCAAGCAAAGGAATATGACAAAGGCAAGATAATGAACAGTAAACTGAGTAAGGAATGTCCTGGTAAAATAGATCTCCAAACAAGGCATGCTTCAGACTTAGCTAGTGAAAATTAATGGTTAGGAGTGCTACAAAGCAGTAGGATACTAGTAAGCATGACCATTTTAAACTTTTATAGAGATAAAAGAGGATCAACAAGTTTAAATGATGACTGCGCCAAATGGTTCCTAAAGAGAGCATGATCCCAAGAACAAAATGAACTGGAATTAAATCTTGTGATCAAATCACTTATTTACAGAGATAAAGCAATGATTATATTATTATTAGTCTCACCATAGGAACATACCACCGATCCCGAGAACATGGTATACACCTGGCTCGACCAATTATTAGTTTTTTTTGTCTCCCCAAAGGAACATACCACCGATCCCGAGAACATGGTATACACCTGGTTCGACAATTACATTTTTTATTATTAATTACTGCCCAAGCTAACCCAATTTCACATGCCACCGATCCCAGGAACATGACATGCTACTGTAGGTAGTCAGACTTATTTATTCATTATTACTTATCTTAAATGAACAACACATAAGCACAAAAATAGGAATCATCACTTCTCCATGTCTGGTTCACATGCTACCGATCCAGGGAACATAGCATGCTAATCCATAGTGGTTAGGTGATTGCTCTCAATGGGAACACACTTAGCACAAATTCAGCATCTAAATGTGGTGATATAGGTGTATCGAGGTAAAAGCAGAAAATGATTAAGTTTTCTAGTATACTAGGGATTTGAGCACTCAAAACTAATAACTTCCACTACTTTCAGCAAAGCAAGCATTGTATAGATCACTAGTTTACCAGGCATTCAACACTCAGTTCACATATTCTCATCAAGCACCATATGTCAAGTAAAATTTAGTGGGGCAACATTTAAGACATGGCTTAAGCAACCCAAATAACATTTGATTTCAGCATGTATCAATGGATGATATACTAGGAATGGGTCATGAAACAGCTCACCGGGTTTTCATAGGAAGTAGCACTCGCTCGATCACCTCACCAACTGCAGCTCCTCTCCTTTTGCTTCTCTATCCTCATGCCTGCTCCAGCTTCACTCTTCTTCGTGTGTGCCCCATTGCTTCTCCTCATCGCCATGCTCTATCTCCACCAGGATCCCAGGGAATGTCATCTCGAACTTGGTCAGCATGTAGTGGATCGTGCACAAGCAACAACCTGAAAGAGCACTCAACCAAAGAGACAATGCAAGCTGTAGGGATAATAACCTCCAAGTCATCAATCGAATATCCAATTACATAAGCATAGCTATAAAGCACATGTTTAGGATGGTAGAAATCAGCAAAGTCAACACTAACATGAGGATGATATTTATCATTAAGCTCAAGACTAGCATGGGAATGATATGTTTCATTAAGCATAGGACTTGCACGAGGAAAGTAACTATGATCATCATAAATGAGAGTAATGCCACTAACAGGGTATATATCATCATATCCAAGCAAATGAGTTTTCAAATCAATCTTAAGTGATGGCATCATGTAATGCAAGGTGGTAGCAAAGAAATCACAAGGCATCATGTCATCAAGAGGATTGAGTAAACCTGACACATCACGCTCTGGTATGACAATAGGCAAATGAATCTCATGTTCTTCATCTTCATCTATAGCAGCTTCTTGTACTTCTTCAGGAGCAATAGATGATGAGTCTTCAACCTGATCACTTGGGAATTGCAGCTCTTGACCATCTTGTTCCTTGTCTTCTAGTTCATCTTCTTCAATCTGAGGTATCTCTTGCTCAAGGCACTTGCTATCTTGCTCAACGAAATGTGAAGGTGTTGGAACCTCACATGTATCCATGGATATCTCAGCCACACTCAATTCAAGTTGTGAAGAAATAGTGCTGCCAGCGTTGATGTTCTTCTCAATCTTCCTTACTTCTTCCACTAGCTATTTTCCACTCTTGATCTTCTTCATTTCATCTAGTATAACCTTCCTAATAGGATCATCCTCGGCACTCCAAGTGAACTCGAGACTAAGCAATGTGAGCTTCTCTATATCATCAAATTCATCTTGTGTGGGCACTTGCACATGAGATTGCTCGAAAGGTGCTGGAGTTGTTGGTTGACCAAATGGAGGACCATTTAACTCCATTGGACACATCTCCTGGTATTGAGGTATATGAGTAGGAGGTGAATAAACCTGTTGTGGAGCATAGTTGTGGTTCTCCTCATTGTACCTGAATCCCTGCATTGGATAACTAGAAGCAAACGATGAGATCTCAGGGTTATTGCTCCTATATGACATATTCTGGTTTTCAGGCCACCCATGTGTGTAATTGTTTTGGTATGAGCTAGGCTATGGGGCGAAGCTCATGCCATAACAATCGGGAGGATGGGAGTAACCACGCTGACATTCAGGGGGCGAATGGCCCTGAAATCCACAAATATGGCAGGTAGGAGCAACATAAGGATGGCCTCTGGAATAAGGATCGTAAGAACTAGGCCTATCCTCAAAACTCCTTCTTGCTGCCGAGCTAAATCATCTAATCGATGGGAAATCTTACCTATCAGTTCTTGAACACTTTCCGTGTTGTTTGTAGTGTTGCTCGCATAAGCCTGGTGATCTGAATAGTAAGCCATAACCGAGAGGATAATCCAACCTGCAAAAAGGAAAAGAAGACAAAAAGATACTAACTAGAACAGGGGTTAGTGGCTAGAGATATATCACAAATATATAAAGCACAAGAAGGAAACAAGCTAAAGCTAGTCTAAAGCCTCACACAAACGCTCGACGCTAGTCCCCGGCAACGGCGCCAAAATGATCAATAGTAATATAGCAGGGTTTTTACGCCCAAACTACGGATGTCGTGTTCTCCACAGGGACTAGGCGACGGCAACAATGCTCGGCTAAAGCTAGGTGACAGAATTTAGATGATGAAAGAAGAAAATACAAATCTAGAATGATGACAAATAAAATGACAAACGGCACGAGGAGATTAAGATTGAAACTCGCTCCTTTTTGGTGTTTTCATATCACTTGAGAAAATTGAAACTACAGACGAACATCCTCAACAAGGGGAATTAACAAGACAAGACCACATATATGTATATATCTAACTAGCAAGTATGAGACAAGGTGGGAACACGCTAGTACGATAGGGACAGAAATATATCACAACAAAAACATATATATATATATATATATGTGTGTGTGTGTGTGTGTGTGTGTGTGTGTGTGTGTGTGTGTGTGTGTTCACACTAACATCGTTAACACGGAGACTGGAAATTAAATGTTCATACGTCTCACTTCTACAGAGAGTAACATCGCTAGAAAATTCACAAGAAACAATATGAATTATTAAAAGCTACTAGCTGTCAATTAGTCACACACACAAATCATATATGGTTTGGATTACACACGACACAGTACTAGCACTAAAATGATCAACATAACAGCAATACGAAACCACATGAAACATATATCACGAACATATACGTCACGGGTACTAGAGCTAAAATAGGGACTGAAAACTGAACACTATTCAGCAAGTGCAATATATAAATGACAGGTTTGGCTAGATCTCATACATAGAAATAGAAGGTCATAAGCATCAGTACCAATTCTCACTGATCAACAAAATTATAAGAACAACTACATGTCCCTGGAATTAACATATCTCTTCATCACACACTATCAATACTTATGAAGTACAAACACACACAATCTCACACACACGAACACACAAGATGAAGTGGTTCGGAGTAGAACTTCAGCAAGTTAGGAGCAGCAAGAGGGCGCTGGGGAGAAGGTGCAGCAAGAAATAGGAGCAACAACAGTTTTGGGGAGAGGTAATAGCAGCCAGCAGTTGGTTCAGAGAAGGAGCAGAGGCGTGGGGCAAGGGAGTAGCAGCAGGCGAAGGAGAAGGAGCAGCAGTATGGTGGCACTAGGGAGAGAGGAGCAGAAGTTTGGGAATGGAGCAGCAGCTTGAGGTCCCGGAGAAGAAGCAACAGAGATCGAGAGAAGAGGCAGCAGCAGTTTCAGAGAAGAGGAGAAGCAGCTTGGGTGCAAGAAAGGCAGCAACATCAACGTGAAGGGAAGAAGCAGCAGGGGGGAAAGGATAAGAAGATCAGCAGCACGGGGGCGCTCACGCGGAAGACCATACGCCCATGACCCTCTTGTTTGGTCAGGCGTGCGAGGTGCAGCGATGGCTGGAGCTGATGGCGCTGGCGGGTGTGCTGGGTGGCGCGGTGGTGCTGGTGATGGCGCGGTGGCGCGACGCCACGCCGGCCTGGCCGCGGCGGCGGCCGGAGGTGGAGAAGAAAGGGATCGGGGGAGAGAGATGAGATGCCAGGCCTAAGGGGAATTGTGTAGTGACCTAGGGATTTTGATCCCCTCACGGCAGATTTTGATGTTTGCACATGGGCCCTCCTGCTATCTTCTTCCTTCCCAAGTAGATCCCCTCTCTTCTATAGTTAGCCCCTTTGGTTACTTCTTGTCATCACACACAATCCCTTCTCTCTTCTCGTTAGCCACATAGTAGAAATCTTGACGATTATAGTGCCTTGCGCACTTTTCTGCAAAAGAAACAAATGACAAGTAAATGATCTTTTATATGATTTTCATTCAAATATATCACAACTAATAGCAAGAATGGATGGATATATCACGATAGATGCTAAATTTGAGTGCCAAATTATATATATGAAATGCACTTATCACCTCTTCAATGGATTGTGCCCCGAAGAATTCAAGAAAATCAGCCGTCTTGAGAATGCAAATGAAATTTGAGATACTTTTATTGATATGCACAAAGGTATCGACTCCGTCAAGGAATCCAAGTTGGATGTGCTTCAAAGTCAACTTGACGAGTTCAAAATGATGGATGTTGAAGGTGTCACCGAAATGTACTCTAGGCTTCCTCTCATCACGAATGAGATTGCCGGCTTTGGAAGTGAAGAGATGACCGACAAGTTCATCATTAAAAAGATCTTGAGATCCTTGGATGGAAAATATGAGACCGTGTGCACTTTGATCCAAGTGGTACCAAACTACAAAGATCTCAAGCCAACCGAAGTCATCGGAAGATTGTTGCTCATGAGATGCCACTCAAGGATAAAGAAGAGCTTCAAAACAAGTCTAGTGGTGATTACAAAGCCTCATGTGATGCTCCTACATCATCAAATGAGAAACAATCCTTCAATGAAGAATTGAGCTTAATGGTGAAGAACTTCAATAAATTCTACAAGAGTAGAAGCAAGGAAAGAAGCTCTAAGTCAAGGTCCTACAACGACAAAAGATCTTCTAGTCGTGAGCAAAATTGCTACAATTGTGGAAGACCCAGATGTCGGTGTCAAAACTGGTAGATATCGGGTAGGGGTCCCGAACTGTGCGTCTAAGGTCAATGGTAACAGGAGACAGGGGGACACGATGTTTACCCAGGTTTGGGCCCTCTCTATGGGGGTAATACCCTACTTCCTGCTTGATTGATCTTGATGAATATGAGTATTACAAGAGTTGATCTACCACGAGATCATAATAGCTAAAACCCTAAAAGTCTATCATGTATGATTATGATTGCCTCTACGGACTAAGCCCTCTGGTTTATATAGACACCGGAGGGGGTTAGGGTTGTACAAAGTCGGTTACAGAGAAAAGGAATCTACATATCTAAATGCCAAGCTTGCCTTCCACGCTAAGGAGAGTCCCATCCGGATACGGGATGAAGTCTTTTGTCTTGTATCTTCATAGCCCAACAGTCATGCCCACGCTATGTAGTCCGGCCATTCGAGGACACCTTAATCCAGGACTCCCTCAGTAGCCCCAAACCATGCTTCAATGACGAGACGTCCGGCGCGTAGATTGTCGGCATCGCATGGCGGGTTCCTCCTCCAAATATTCCAAAGTACCTAACTTAGAGAGCAGTATTCGTCCCTCCATTTAATGTTGCGCTCCTCGGATTCCACACCTTACTGACTTTAGCATCCACGCGTCGAGCGAATACGAGAGGTCGGGTTATTTTTGCACATAGCATCCTGACCATGTAAGAAAGTTGTCTATTTAAATAGATGGGGGTCTTCAGATCCAATCCACACCTAAGCGAAGAATCCTCAGAGCTTGCTAGGAGAAACCATTCCAACATGGCTAGCGCTCCCAGTTCTTCCTCCCACCCCCACGTCCCCGAAAAAGGCGATTGGGTGAAGTGTTCCGTATCCCACAGTCAGCTAGTGAAGCTGCAGACGCATGGATTTCTTCCCCCTGCGGATCTAGTCCCCGTTTGAGCCGGATTGGCTTCCTTCAATGGCGGGGCTCAAGCAGAGAACTTCCCTAATCCATCCAGGGAGGAACGAGTGTGCTTTGCCCCCTACTTGCTGAGAGGCGTGGGATTTCCAATCCATCCGTTCCTCCGAGGGCTTCTGGAGTATTATTGCCTCCTACTGCACAATTTTACTCCCGCCTCCATCCTACACATCGCAGGTTATGTCGCTCTTTGTGAGATATTCTTGGGTTGTGAGGCCCACTTCGATTTATGGAGGAAACTATTCTGCCTCGTCCCTCGTAACCAAGAGGGATCGATATTTGAAGTGGGTGGAGCCGAGGTATGGCGCATCGCCAGGACCGGATACCTGTCCGGCATGCCGAAGAAGGCATCTAAAGAGTGGCCTTTCGAATGGTTCTATATCGCGGACGTCGCCCTTCCTGACCCAATTCGAATGGGTCTTCCCGAATTTTCAAGCATTCCATTGAAGAAATGCCACAGCTGGCGCCCTCAGAGCCTCAGGGAGGAAGATAGTGCAGAAGTCCGTCAACTGATGAGCAAGATAAAGACGCTCGCCCAGTCTAGATTATCAATGGTTGAGGTAATGGCGACCTCCATAGTGCGAGGGGTTCAACCAGTCCAATACAGAAGGCTCCCTATGTGGCACTATAATGGGGAATATGATGCCTCCCACTGTGGTCGGAAGGGTCTGGACACCCCCGCCGCTCTGGCCAAAATACTGGCTGAACTGTACAAAGGGGAGAAAGAGGAGTTCATTTGCATTAAGCGTCGAGATGGATTTTCCATGTACAATCCTCCCAGCTGGGTGAGTTCCAATTCTACTACTCTACTCAATTTACTCCCTAAGTCACTTTCCACGAGCATTAATTCGTCTAGTTGTAACAGGAATGGCGGAAGATCACCGCGGGGCTCCACAGTCCCGCACCACAGCTAGAGGACCACAACCGGGACCTAGACCCCGGATTCAAAGAGGATCCGGATATATTCGTGGACCTCGGGATGGAGTGTTTTACCAGGCGAGCCATGATGGCACGGAAGTGGCCATCACCGCCGACTATCCCGGTCTTCTCCCTGCCTCACATGTAAGTAATCAGGAGACATCTCTTCCGAAAGAACTTCCTCATTCTGCCTCACCCACCGCACTATCTTGTGCTCCAAAGGGGAGGCGCTCGACACGCCATGCTACACCCGAGGCGACTCACAAGAGAGCGGTGCCTACACCGGGAAGGCCTTCCAAGAGGAAGGCAAAATGAAAACACGGCCGAGCCTTCATCGAAAAGGTATGGTTTTAAATATGCTCCTTGGCTGTGACATCGAAGTGTGACACTGTCCGTTGTGTCTTATCAGGAAAATCGTTCGCCGGACTATGTCCAGGGATCCTGCCGGTCATGCTTCTACCAGCCGGATTCCAGACCCTATCTCAAGGACCGAGGTTGACACGGGAGTGACACCGGATTGTCCTTTTGCAGATGATTCAGATGATGTATCTGTCACGAACTTTGAAGTGGAAAGCGCCATGAATCATCGACACCGGTGGGCCGCTCTTCGCGACCCCGGTTTTTAAAAGAGGCATTCAACGCCTTCAGCTCGGCTGATGCATACATCCGAGCTGCTCGAGATGGGCTTACCAGGGACACAGACCAATATTTGAAAGATATATAGGTAAGTACACATTTGTACAAGTCTGATAATTATATACCAGTAGCCCCTGAGACTTGAAGCAGCTGATACAACTGATTTAAGGATCATTGTATAACCAGGTGCTCACAGAGAAGAACAACCTGTTGTCTCAAGATCTGGAAAAGTGCCGGACCCTGCTAGCTGCTGCTACCGCCGAACTGGAGGAATCCAAGAAGGCAGTGCCTGGTAATGTTCCCCTCCATCGAGAAAATATAATCATATACCAGGAATATTGATACAGGTGCATCTCTTATGGCAGAATCTTCAGATCATCCGGGAGAGGCACCGGTAGTCGCACAAGCGGGTGAACCACGAGCTAAAAGGCAACCGGCCACGGGCAAACGTATACTGACACGGGTCCGGGAGGAGAAAAACAAACTCCAGGATTCCAACACCCAGCTGGGCGAAGAACTGAAAGATGTGCGGGCTCAGCTGGCTGACTCCGTGAAGGAAAATAAGAGGATGCACGGCGGCATATTTAGTATGTGCTCGAACTTACCTCCGTGTAATTCGGCGAGGAAAGGTACTGACAGAGTTATGTCTGTAGGTATGCTGACCGGCCGTCCCGAAGAGGAGATGTCCGGATCTTCGGGCGATCTGTTAAAAGAGCTGTTGCAAATGCACGAGAGAGCTCGACAGGCGATGCAAAGTATTGCCAAGGCCTTCTGGCCATCCGCCTCCACTCCAGGAAGTATGAAGGAGCTTGTACAACTATTCAAGGGAGCGTGGCGGCGCTTCCGATTATGAAAGATATCGGCCTGCCGGGAAGGTGCGCGAGAGGCCTGGGCCAGGGTGAAAACACGGTATACCAAGCTCGATCCGAACCATATGGCCCGGGTCGGACCTTTAGGGTCAGATGGATTCCTGTTAGTTTGGTATATGACCAGGTAAAAGTAGCTGCCAAGTATTCCCAGCAGGATTGTAAGCTAGATAGCCTGTTAGATGGCATAGAGGAAGAAGTTTTTGAGTCCAAGTGACTATGTACATTGACAAATTTGTCCCTAGCCGGATTGCAAAACGATTGTCATGGCAGACCTTTTCGCTTCGACCTCTGGACCCAAAGGTCCGGAGTGTTTCCGAATACCCGCTCGGTAATATAGACCGGGGTATGCGTGGAAACCAAGCGTAGGGGTCATAGTTGCTTAAACAGACAAGTATCCGGCTAGCTATGTTATATTACATATTAATTGTAAGAAACATCTTCCAGACAGAATAGTTCCATTAAGGGTTCCTTTCCCTGGGTTATCATGCATTATCGTGCATGTCCGAACTATGATTGAAAAATCGCAGCATACATAACATCTGGGGGTTCATAGTGTAATGAGTAAAAAAACATCTTTAGTCCGCCGACCAAATGTTAACTTAAGAATGGTAGATTTTGGCTTCACCCTGTCTGAGGTACACATCCGGATGACCCAACAGTAACAATCGTAGAGGTGCTCCCTTTATGCACTACCTGAACTAACGAGAACGTAGGGCATAAGCACAGTTGCCAGACAACCCAGCTTGGCCAAAACTTAAGTCATATCGATGCATATAATGGCGAAGAAAAGGTACATACACGGAAAAGACACATATGTGGTGAGCTTAATGCTCAGGAAATAATAATAATAAGCTTCTGTACAAGAAGCCCCCAGGTATAATGGACGTACACATTTGAGGATGCGTATGTCGTAGGTGCGCGGTTTAGCCGCACAAGAGCTTTAAGGCTAAAAGAAGAAAAGGTGAAAAGAGAGGGAAAAATAATGGAAACAAAAGGTAGAAGGGGACGAACAAAGAGTTCGGCGCTAGGCATAGAATCTTCGAAGTGCTTCGGCCATGAGGGCTTCAGACAATGCCTCGAGGGCCAGGGCTGCGGTTCTGTTTTTGGCGCAGAGTGCTGTGTCCGGATCACTGGCGAGAGTGATAATTCCATTGGGCCCGGGCATCTTGAGCTTCATGTACCCATAATGAGGGATAGCTTGGAAGCGTGCAAATGCATCTCGCCCTAATAAGGCGTGATATCCACTCTTAAACGGGGCCACTTGGAAGGTTATCTATTCGGACCGATAATTCTCTGGCATGGCGAATAACACATCATGTGTGATTTTTCCCGTGCATCACGCCTCCCGACTGGGAATGATTCCCCGGAAGGTCGTGCTACTTTGCTCAATGCGGCTCCTGTCTATTTCCATTTTGTTGAGGGCTTCCTCGTAAATGAGGTTTAGTCCGTTGTCACTGTCCATGACCACTTTGGTAAGTCGAAAGCCGTCCACGATTGGACTGAGGACCAAAGCGGCTGGTGCCCATACTATACGGAATTTTGGTTCGTCACTGGCATTGAAAGTTATGGTCGTGTCATCCCACGGGTTTATTGTTGCGACTTGGCAAACTTCAGCGAGGTTGCGGAGTGCCCTTTTGCGTCTATTATTTGAAGCAAAAGTCTCGAAAACCGTCAATACTCCGTAGTCGTCGTCTTTCGAGGGGTGTTGCTCTGCGGTATTTTTTATGAGGAGATACTCGCCGCTCTTGGACACTTGCCGGAGTATCCAACATGCTCTAGGGTTGTGGGTTGCTATGGTATCCGGTGTTGTGTGTATTTTGCATGGCCTGTCGAGCCATCCCTCCAAAACGGTTCCGCGCCCCGCAATGGGCTTCGATTTCTTTACTATTGGATTGGGCGACCCGCGAGGGTGCATCCTTTTTGCCTGGATGAAGGGTTGAGTGGAAACTGGTGGCTCCCAGGGAGCTGCCTGAGTATTCCAGGCGCTTTCCATTACACAGTACTTCTGTACTATGGTTTTCAAGTCAGTGAAGTGTAATACGTGACGATGGTTGATGGCATTGAGTATTCCCTCGTCCGTGCAATTATTGTAGAACACAGAAACCGTGTCTTCGTCGCGGCAATCTTTAGTCTTGTTTTTAACAAGGAGGAATCTGGCCCAAAAGTGATGGACTGTTTCCTCAGACTGCTGTCGTATTTGCATGAGATCGCGTATATCTGGGTGGGTGGGTGGATTTGAATCCGAACCCTGACCCAATTTGGGCTCCAGAGTTTGAGAAACTTCCGAGCTCAACAGTTCGGGTTCCGGAATATCAACCAATTTTCCGTCGTGCGACTCTAGGTTCGGAGGGCAGGGCACGTCCTTCCGTGGACAGGTATCCGACTCATCGAGCTCGGAGATCCAAACATAGTTCGTCCTCAATATAGAGGAAGAGTTGTTGTATTGCTCCTCTACTACTGCTATCTTATGGGTGATCGGCGGAGATTTGATTTCTCTCTGACCGGGTTTAAGCTGAATCTGATCGTAGTCTGTAGCGACCCCCAAGGCGATGATGTGATCCAGGAGTTTGTTTAAGGACAACAATTCTGTCGGATCCATCCGTTTGGAGTATTCGGAGTCGACACGGAGGCGATTTTCGATGACCCAAGAAGTCATCATCGGCCCAACGGCCGAACGGGCGGTCATGGTAAAGTCGCCTAGCCGGAGGGTTTGGCCTGAGGCCAAGGCTCCTCCAAAGGTGATATTGTCCTTGATAACAAGGCGAGCCATCAATCCTGTCTTCGACGTCACAGTGGAACTCTCAATGAAAGCACCAATATCGGTGTCAAAACCGGCGGATCTCGGGTAGGGGGTCCCAAACTATGCGTCTAAGGTCGATGGTAAAAGGAGACGGGGGACACGATGTTTACCCAGGTTCGGGCCCTCTCTATGGAGGTAATACCCTACTTCCTGCTTGATTGATCTTGATGAATATGAGTATTACAAGAGTTGATCTACCACGAGATCATAATGGCTAAAACCCTAGAAGTCTAGCCTGTATGATTATGATTGCCTCTACGGACTAAGCCCTTCGGTTTATATAGACACTGGAGGGGGCTAGGGTTGTACAAAGTCGGTTAGAGAGAAAAGGTATCTACATATCCAAATGCAAAGCTTGCCTTCCACGCCAAGGAGAGTCCCATCCAGACACAGGACGAAGTCTTCTGTCTTGTATCTTCATAGCCCAACAGTCCGGCCCACGCTACGTAGTCCGGCCGTCCGAGGACCCCTTAATCTAGGACTCCCTCACTGGACACTACTCAAATGAGTGTACGGCTCCCTACAAAAGAAGAGAAGACTCACCTAAAAGGATAAGCAAAAGGGAATAATCATCTCCAAGAGAGAGGAGTAGAGATGATCGCTATGAATGAAGAACCTCTCGAAGTAGCAAGGATTCGAAAAGGAAGGACAAGTCATCAAGGAGATACACAAAATGAAGACATCAAGCTCATGTTGGTGAATGGGTATTCTGTTCCGACTCCGACCACCACTCCAAGAGAAGCTATCACTCTGACTTCGAATATACTCAAGATGAAGGTGTTGCCGGTCTAGCACTTGTGTCAACCAACTCCTATGACATATTTGATTCACCAAATGAAGTGATTGGGAGATGCTTCATGGCTAAAGGTCCCAAAGGTAACACACCCCGAGTATGTTGATTTCAATAATGATGAAGATGACTTGCTATGTGATGATGATTTACTTATTGGCAACTCTAGTGATGTATACTATGATGAAAATGCTATTAATCATGCTAGTCAAGATGAAACGAATGACAATGATAAGAAGGAAATTGAGCGTCTAACTAAAGAACTAAACACTCTTAAGTTGGCTCATGAAACTACTTTATAAGATCATCGAGAACTTTTAAAAACTCATGAGAAGTTACGCTTCGAGAAGCTCAATCTTGACCAAGAACATGGGTTCTTAAAAGCCATCAATGATGATCTTCGGAAGAAAAGTTCTTCTTACATTGCCAAGCGTTTTCTCTTGTCTACTTACATGCCTCAAGTAAAATCTAGCAACAAGAACAAGAAAGATTGTTCTTCTAGTAGTAACAATAATCATGCTAAATCCAATATTGTTCCTTCTAGTAGTTATCTTGATTCCACTACTGACTCTCTTAGCCAAGTTACACTTGAGCAAGAAAATAGCTTATTGAAGGGGATTATATAGAAAGGTGTTTACAAGAGCTTTGCCGGAAGTAAGCAATTTGGGCAAATTGTACGCAAGCAAGGAAGGCACCGGAAGAATCAAGGTATTGGTTTTGAACGGAAGTTCAATGCCAATGGAGTTGAGTGGGAAGAAGATCAATACCCCAAGACGAAGTTTGTTACTCGACAAGAGAAGTATGATACTACTTCTTTCAAGGGGACACAAGCTCAAGGTGATCTTCCACCACAAGACCACAAGCTAAAAGGCAAGGACAAGCTTCAAGAAGAGAATGATGCATTTGAAGATGCTCCAAAGGCCTTGGTCAAGTGGGTTCCCAAGACTAAATCAAGTTCTTCTTCATCAAGTACATCTACAACTCCATGGATTCCCATCAAGATGGTGTGGATCCTGAAGAAGAAGAACTACAGAGTTCTTGAGGGTGACTCCGCCAACATAATTCACTCATATTCTTTTAGGCAAGGACAAGTGCAAACAACTTCCACATCTTGCACTAGTTCAAGGAGTCACAAACCCTCTTGTTGGTAAGACAAGGGACAAGGTAACCTAATGCTTTCATGGACATCATCATGTGTGTGCTTCACTCTATGTCTATGGATATCCTTGTTTATTCCTTGTGGGACTAACCTATGTAGGTATTGAAAGTGCAACTCACTCCAATGAATTGCTTCAAATGATCTACATCAAAAATGAGCATCCACATCTTCAACATCTACATGAAGTCATCATCGACAAAACCCAAGGTTAGTTCATCCCTCTTAGGGGGATATCACATCTAGGGGGAGCTTTACTCTAAGAACTGAGCTAAAGCAACTCTAATGGTGTGAACACAACAATGCTTTATGTAAAAGTGGTAACCCCACTTGTGCTTAAACAATGAGTATGACCTATGATCAAATGTTCTCATTTGACTCCTAAGTCAATATACTCATATATAGATGACCTAGTCATCGCCAATTGCTTGATAGATGCTAGAGTGATTGTGCATGCTTTGCCACATATTTCATTTGCCATTTTATTGTGTGAGCATGTTGGTTGCATATTTTTCTCATTCGAGGACATCCGTTTGTTGCTTTGATTGTTTGGATCTTCTTCTTTTGCCAAATGGATGGACAAGAATGCCTAAGAACTCCCTCTAGCTATCTATGCTTTTCTCTTCTAAAACTCTATTCATGCTACATCATAAAGTTTGATCTAAGTCAAATTCAAACCCTCTATGTGAGGAGCACTCAGAGTCCCGATTTGTCATAGACTTAAAACTTCCAAAACCTCTCTGTGTACTTCACTCTGACCGACTCCTCCATTTCGGTCACACCGAGTTCACTAGGTTGATCAAGATTTCAATCTCAATGCAACCGATTAGAACTTTTCGGTCTCGTCGAGTTGTAGTAACCGCTTGCGATTCTGCATCTCGGTGCCACCGAGTTGTTCCACTCGGTCACACCGACAGTGCCAGGATATATATACCGATGGGTCAAAATTTGGAAATCTCTCCAAAACCTCTTCGCCCGCGGCTGTCCTACTCTGCCGCCTTGGGTCTCCGAATCGTCTCCTCGTCGCCAGTGACCTCCCGCCGCTGGTCTCCGCCGCCGTCAACTGAAATCCTCCCCTCTGTTGCCGCCATAGCGAGCTCATCGCCAAGCTAGGGTATCGGCTCAACTCTTTGTGCTTTCTTTTAACTCCGATTCCTAGCACAAAGGCAATGCCATGTTTCTTTCCAAGTATGAGGTTGATCCATCCACAGAAATCATCCTTTAGATTAGATTTGATTTTAAAATTTAGGGTCAGGTTTCCGTCAGACTCATCTCGAACCGACCAAATTGTAGGAATCGGTCTCACCGATTTGGCTTAGGCCAGTGCACATGTGATTTTCAGTCTGACCGAAAGTTGCAAATCCGTGTGACTAATATTAGGACTTTGTGAAACCCTAGCAAACTCGGAGTCACCAAACCGTGTCTCAGTCTGACCGATTTCACATGTTTAGACTCCAAAGTTGCTTCAGTGTCACCGAGTTTTACAAATCGGTAGCTCCTAAATGCTTCTTGTAGAAAACTAGAACTGAGTTTTTGACTCATTCTTTTTGCAAAAACTCTGCACTTTGTGATGCTCATATACTCTATCTCATCTACAACTATTCACAAGGCCAACTCTCAGTTTGCTGTGCAGAATGTGTGATCAAAGTGATAGTCAGAACAAGTCAGAAGAGCAGATGGACTTGAGTGAGGGCACTAGTCCCTCTGGAAGCTATGATGAAGGTAGCAGGAGCACACCAAGTAACCTGCCTAAGGCTTAGACTAGGCAGAGGAAGAAGAAAACTTCAGACTCTGAGGATGAAGACTTGAGATTGAGGAACTTAGCTCAAATAAGAAAGTGCTAAAAAAGGAATATGGTGATGCTTCTTCCACCAAGCTAGGACAGCACAAGAAGGCACCTGCAAGGAGAGTGCCTATATCTAAGGCCAGGGGAACAACTCAAGAGACCATGACATTCACACTTGAGCAAAGAACAGGTGAAGAAGGCAAGAAGAGGGACAGGAAAACCGCTGCTAGAGTGCTTGGAAATCCTTCCATGAGGAGAGACTCTGCTAGTGAGGAGGAAGAGGAAGAAGAGGTTGCTGCACAAGCACCTCCTGCTAAGTCACACAAGCTGATGGGGGATGCCATCAAGTTTGGGGCTGCTCCTTCAAAGCCGAAGACAGCCCCCAAAGCTCCATGTCAAGCCTCCAAGACAGGTCCAAAGAGAAGCACCAGGAACATACCAGCTACAGAGAAGAACAAGGCCCCAGTGCTTGAAGTTGAGGAGGAAGATGCTGAAGCCCAAGTGCTTTGGAAGCTCAAACCAAAGATTCAAGACCATGATGACAATCATCCAGTGGCTGAGAATATGAAGGAAATGAAAGATGCAGGTCTCAGACTATGGAGACAAGCTGATCCATATGCACTGAGGAGAAGGACAGCTATGGACTACAGATTCCACACCAAAGAACAACAAAATTTCTATGAAACAGTTCTGCTTGACAAGAAAACCATTGTTAGTGACATGAAGTGGGTTGATTGGAAGTACATTGATGCTAATGAAGACCATTTTCCAGGAGTGCATGAAAGCTTCAAGCTCAATTGTGTTGACAAATTTGTGGGTCAAAAGCTAACCAAATGGAATGATGAGCTCATAATGCAGTTTTACTCTACAGCTCACTTCTATCCAGATGGTAAGATAGTGTGGCAGACTGAGGGAACAAGATACCAGTCAACAGTGGATGAGTGGGCAAAACTCATCAAAGTACCCAAGGAGCATGAGAAGGACATTAATGTCTATGCTGAAAAGAAGAAAGACCACAACTCTATGGCAAACATGTATAAGGAAATACCTGAGAAAGCTTTGGAGACTCACAAGCTAGGGTCAGTGTACTACTTGATGTCTGGTCTGGCCACTATGAACACAATATTGAGGCACACCTTGTTGCCCAAATCAGGAGATCGCGGGATGATCAGAGGCCATTCCATCAATCTTCTTCAAATGTTTGATTTTCCACAGAAGTTCAAAGTCATGAGCCTGATTGTTGAGACAATCAAGAGGACAATTGCTGACCAGAAGAGGTCATGTGGGTATGCCCACACATACAAATGCTGATCAATTCCAAGATGCCAAGGGAGTGTACTTGTTGGACAAAGAGCATCTACCTTTGCAGCCAGACTTTGAGGACAACACTATTGTCATGACAGCTGAGGATCCAACATCCCTAAAGGCTCAAGAAAAGAGACAAAAAGCCAACGCAGAGAAAGTAGCAAAGATGCCCAGTGCTGCAGAAGCTTCAGAAGTATTCCTCGAGTCAAAGCAAGACCAACTTGGATATCTGATTCAAGCAACCTTGAGAATTGAGAAAGGACTGGCCACCCCGACTCAGAACCACAAGATCTTGGAGAGGATCATTGAAACTAAGTTCTATGATCTTGACTTGAAGGTGACTAAAATTCAGACAGCAGTTGAAGAGGTTCAGGAAGAAGCGGAGGAGAGGAAGGGAAAAGCAAGTACACATGTGTTCCATAAAGTGCCTAGAGGATAGAGGTATGCAGCTGTGCTAGTGCCAGATACAAGAGCAACAACTTCAGCACCTGCAGCCACAGCTCCCACAGCTCCAGCTGCCCCTCTAGTGGCAAATCCACTAGCTCCAACATCTTCCATTAATGCTTTTGTCCTTGGAGTCATCTCAACACGTCCTCCTGAAGATCAAGCCTAGAGAGATGCACAACACTATGCATTTTCGAGCTTTTTGGTAACTTGTTGCCAAAGGGGGAGAAAGTGTATAGATCATAGGCTTCAGAGAGAGAGAGAGAGAGATTTTCTTCTTTTTGCTACTCATTTGCTTTGTTTGCTTGTGTGAGATACTTTATGTCTGTGTGTGTGAGATAATTTATATGATCATGTGCTTGATCATATTATGCTTAATGTATGTGCTTGAATGGTGACCTTATCTATCTCTTGTATGATCATTCACTTTGCCTTGGTGATGAGTGCTTGTTCTTATTTTCTATCATATTGAGCGCTCCACCAAGATGTATGTGACATGGAAGAGTAACCCATGATCCTATTTATTTGTGCATTTGCATTCAAAAGCAAACTTTAAATAATGCACAAATTTAGGGGGAGATCTTACTTATGACATACTTCTCAAAGCGACGATGTATTTCATTATTATTTTCATTTGTCGAAGCTTTGATCTATATGTTGTCATCAATTACCAAAAAGGGGGAGATTGAAAGTGCAACTAATCCCTAGGTGGTTTTGGTAATTCTTAACAACATATAGTTTATTGAACTAATGCTCTTTCAAGATGATCATTTCAGAAAGTTTAATGATTGGCATGGAATGGACTAGAGATGTGGACCCATCAAAATGCTAAGGACACATACTGGCAACAAGCTCAAGACTATACTTTTTTTTCATTTAAGTGATCCAAGATCACATTGAGTCAATAGGAAAGCCAATACTATGAAAAGGGGATGAGGTGTTGCTTAATGGCTTACTTGCTCAAAATGCTTAGTGATATGCTCCAAAACCCTCAACCACTTTCTCATTTCCACATATGTCCTAAACCTAAAAGTCAAATTCGGCCCCACCGATTTGATCTATCCGGTGCCACCGAGTTTCCTTTGATATAGCCACTGCCACAAACCCTAGTCACTTTGGTCTCACCATTAGGGATCTCGGTCTCACCAAGATGGGATTGCAAACTCAATGTTTCCTTTTTGTAACATTTCAGTCCAACCGAGATGAGCGAATTGGTCCCACCAAGTCTGCTATGCAAACTCACTGCTTCCCTTTCGTAACACTTCGGTCCCACCGAAGTGAGCGGATTGGTTCCACCGAGTTTACCTGACCAACTCTCTATGTGCCTATTAGTGAAATCGGTCCCATCGAGTTTATGTAATCTGTCACACCGAGATTACGTTATGCCCTAACCCTAACATATCGGTCCCACCGAAAAGCCTAACGTTCATATTTTGACCTGAATCGGTCTGACCGAGTTTTACCATTCGGTCTCACCGAGTTTGGGAATCTGTGGTGTAACTGTTAGATTTTGTGTGGAGGCTATATATACCCCTCCACCCATTCTTCATTCGTGGAGAGAGCTATCAGAACATGCCTACACTTCTAGTATTCACTTTCTGAGGGAGAACCACCTACTCATGTGTTGAGACCAAGATATTCCAATCCAACCAAAAGAATCTTGATCTCTAGCCTTCCTGAAAGTGCAACTATCCCTGGGTGGTTTTGGTAATTCCAAACAACATATAACTCATTGAGCTCATGCTATTTCAAGAAATATTTCAGGAAAAGCTCAATGATTGGCATGGCATGGATGAGAAAAGTGGACCCCTCAAAATGCTAAGGACAAAAGGATTGGCTCGAGCTCAAAGCACAAGACTCTTCATTTTCCATTTTAGTGATCCAAGATCACATTGAGTCCATTGGAAAAGTCAATACTATCAAGAGGGGATGAGGTGTTGCTTAATGAGCTTCTTGCTCAAAGTGCTTAGTGATATGCTCCAAAAACCCTCAACTACTTTCTCACATCCACATATGTCCCAAACCAAAAGTCAAATTTGGCCCCACTAAAACTTTCTATCCGACACCACCAAGTTATGTTGACATAGCCACTGCCAGAAACCCTAGTCTTTTCGGTCTCACCGATAGGGATCTTGGTCTCACCGAGATGGGATTGTAATCTCTCTGTTTCCCTTCGTAACGTTTCGGTCAAACCGAGATGAGTGATCGGTCCCACCAAGATTGCAATGCAAACTCACTATTTCCCTTTCGTAACATTTCGGTCCAACCGAGATGAGCGAATCGGTCCCACCGTGTTTGCCTGACCAACTCTCTGTGTGTCTATTACAAAAATCGGTCTCACCGAGATTACGTTATGCCCTAACCCTAACCATATCGGTCCCATCGAGTTGACATGTCGGTCCCACCGAAATTCCTAACGGTCACATTATTTACTTAATCGGTCTGACCGAGTTTCACGATTCGGTCCCACCGAGTTTGGTAAGTTGTGTGTAACGGTTAGATTTTGTGTGGAGGCTATATATACCCCTCCACCCACTCTTCATTCATGGAGAGATCCATCAGAACATGCCTACACTTCCAACATACATTTTCTGAGAGAGAACCACCTACACTTGTGTTGAGGTCAAGATATTCCATTCCTACCACATAAATCTTGATCTCTAGCCTTCCCCAAGTTGCTTTCCACTCAAATCTTCTTTCCACCAAATCCAAATCCTGTGAGAGAGAGTTGAGTGTTGGGGAGACTATCATTTGAAGCACAAGAGCAAGGAGTTCATCATCAACACACAATTTGTTACTTCTTGGAGAGTGGTGTCTCCTAGATTGGCTAGGTGTCACTTGGGAGCCTTCGACAAGATTGTGGAGTGAACCAAGGAGTTTGTAAGGGCAAGGAGATTGCCTACTTCATGAAGATCTACCCTAGTGAGGCAAGTCCTTCGTGGGCGATGGCCATGGTGGGATAGACAAGGTTGCTTCTTCGTGGACCCTTCGTGGGTGGAGCCCTCCGTGGATTCGCGCAACTATTACCCTTCATGGGTTGAAGTCTCCATCAACGTGGATGTATGATAGCACCACCTATCGGAACCACGGATAAAAAAATCTCCGTGTCAACATTGTGTTTGCCTCCTCAAGCTCCTCCCTTTACCTTCATATGCAATTGTTTTACATTCCGCTGCTATACTCTTAGAATTGCATGTGTAGGTTGATTTCTTGACTTGTGCTAAGTTGGTAAAATCTGCCAAGAACTAAAATTGGGAAAAGGCTAGATTTTTATTTGGTCAAGTAGTCTATTCACCCCCCCTCTAGACATACTTTGGATCCTACAAGTGGTATCAGAGCTTTGGTCTCCATTTGATTTGATTTCCATAGCTTTTGGTGGTCATAGCTTGGTTTCACAACCTAGGAGATTATGGCGTCTAGCGAGGGAAATTACCACCGTAGAGGTCCTTACTTTGATGGTACAATTTTTGCTAGTTGGAAGCATAAGATGAAAATGCATATTCTTGGATATAACCCCGCCGTTTGGGCTATTGTGTGTATTGGCTTGCAAGGTGAATTCTTTGATGGGAGAGAACCGAACCGTGAAGCTACCGCAGAAGAGTTGAAGATGCTGCAATACAATGCTCAAGCTTGTGATATCCTCTTCAACAGATTGTGCCCCGAAGAATTCAACAAAATCAGCCGTCTTGAGAATGCAAAGGAAATTTGGGATACTTTGATTGACATGCACGAAGGTACCGACTTCGTCAAGGAATCCAAATTGGATGTGCTTCAAAGTCAACTTGACAATTTCAAAATGAAGGATGGTGAAGGCGTCGCTGAAATGTACTCTAGGCTTGCTCTCATCACAAATGAGATTGTCGGCTTAGGAAGTGAAGAGATGACCGACAAATTCATCATCAAGAAGATCCTAAGAGCCTTGGATGGAAAATATGATACCGTGTGCACATTGATCCAAATGATGCCCAATTACAAAGATCTCAAGCCAACGGAAGTGATTGGAAGAATTGTTGCTCATGAGATGTCACTCAAGGATAAGGAGGAGCTCCACAAAAAGTCAAGTGGTGTTTACAAAGCCTCATGTGAAGCTCCCACATCATCAAGTGAGAAACAAACCTTTAATGAAGAATTGAGCCTAATGGTGAAGAACTTCAATAAGTTCTACAAGAGTAGAAGCAGGGAAAGAAGTTCCAAGTCAAGGTCCTACAATGACAAAAGATCTTCTAGTCGTGAGCGTAATTGCTACAATTGTGGAAGACCCGGACACTATTCCAATGAGTGTACGTCTCCCTACAAAAGAAGAGAAGATTCTCCAAAAAGGAGTAGAAGAGAAGAATCACCATCAAGAGAAAGAAGGAGTAGAGATGATCGTTATGAACGAAGAACATCCCAGAGAAGCAAGGATTCGGAAAGGAAGGATAAGTCATCAAGGAGCTACACAAAACGAAGACATCAAGCTCATGTTGGTGAATGGGTATCCGGCTCCGACTCCGACAATCACCCCGGGAGAAGCTATCACTCTGACTCCGCATATTCTCAAGATGAAGGTGTTGCCGGTCTAGCACTTGTGTCAACCAACTCCTACAACATATTTGACTCACCAAATGAAGGAATTGGAAGATGCTTCATGGCTAAAGGCCCAAAGGTATCACACGCCGAGTATGTTGATTTCAATAGTGATGAAGATGACTTGTTAGGTGACGATGATTTACTTATTGACAACTCTAGTGATGAATACTATGATGAAACGTCAATTAATCATGCTAATCAAGATAAAACCAATGACAATGATAAGGAGAAGATTGATCGCCTAACTAAAGAACTAAACACTCTTAAGTTAGCTCATGAAACTATCTTGGAAGATCATCGAGAACTTTTAAAGACTCATAAGAAGTTACGCTTTGAAAAGCTCAACCTTGAGCAAGAGCATGAGTTTTTAAAGGCAATCAATTATGATCTTCGCAAGAAAAGTTCTTCTTACATTGCCAAGCGTTTACCCTTATCTACTTACATGCCAAAAGTCAAGTCTAGTAACAAGAACAAGAAAGATTCTTCTTCTAGTAGTAACAATAATCATGCTAAATCCAATGTTGTTGCTTGTAGTAGTTCTCTTGATTCCACTAATGATTCTCTTAGCCAAGTTACACTTGAGCAAGAAAATAGCTTATTGAAGGGAATTATAGAGAAAGGTGTTTACAAGAGCCTTGCCGGAAGTAAGCAATTCGAGGAAATTGTACACAAGCAAGGAAGGCACCGGAAGAATCAAGGTGTTGGTTTTAAATGAAAGTTCAATGCCAATGGAGTTGAGTGGGAAGAAGGTCAATACCCCAAGACTAAGTTTGTTCCTCAACAAGAGAAGTACGATCCTAGTTGTTTCAAAGGAACAGAAGCTCAAGATGATCTTCTACCACAAGACCACAAGCAAAAAGGCAAGGACAAGCTTCAAGAGGAGATTGATGCATTTGAAGAAGCTCCTAAGGCCTTGGTCAAGTTGGTTCCCAAGACTACATCAAGTTCTACTTCATCAAGTACAACTACAACTCCAAGGATTACCATCAAGATGATGTGGATCCCAACGAAGAAGAACTAGAGAGTTCTTGAGGGTGACTCCGCCAACATACTTCACTCATATCCTTTTGGCAAGGACAAGTGCAATCAACTTCCACATCTTGCACTAGTTCAAGGAGTCACAAGCCCTCTTGTTGGTAAGACAAGGGACAAGGTAACCTAATGCTTTCATGGACATCATCTTGTGTGTGCATCACTCTATGTCTATGGATATCCTTGTTTGTTCCTTGTGAGACTAACCCATGTAGGTACTGAAAGTGCAACTCACTCCAATGGATTGCTCCAAATGATCTACATCAACATTGAGCATCCACATCTTCAACATCTACATGAAGTCATCATCGACAAAACCCAAGGTTAGTTCATCCCTCTTAGGGGGGATCTCACATCAAGGGGGAGCTTTACTCTAAGAAAGTAGCTAAAGCAACTCCAATGGTGTGAACACAACAATGCTTTATGTAAAAGTGGTAACCCCACTTGTGCTTAAACGATGAGTATGACCTATGATCAAATGTTCTCATTTGACTCCTAAGTCAATAAACTCATATATAGATGACCTAGTCATCGCCAATTGTCTGATAGATACTAGAATTGGGTGTGCATGCTTTGCCACATATTTCATTTGCCATTTTATTGTCTGAGCATGTTGATTGCATATTTGACTCATTCAAGGACATCCACTTGTTGTTTTGATTGTTTGGTTTCTTTTCTTTTGCCAAGTGGATGGACAAGAATGCCTAAGAACCCTCTCTAGCTATCTATGCTTTTCTTGTCTCAAACTCTATTCATGCTACATCACAAAGTTTGATCAAGTCAGATTCGAACCACTCTATGTGAGGAGCACTCGGAGTCCCCGGTTCGTCATAGACTTAAACTTCCAAAACCTCTTTATTTCGGTCTGACCGATTCACCCTTTTCGGTCATACCGAGACCACTAAGTTGATCTAGGTTTTCATTCTCGGTGCAACCGATTAGAACCTTTCGGTCACACCGAGTTGTTCCACTCGGTCACACCGACAGGGTCAGGCTATATATACTCACGGGTCAAATTTTGGAAAAATTTCCGAAACCCTTCGCCCGCGCATAGCCTACTCTGCCTCTTCGGGTCTCCAGATCGTCCTCTTGTCGCCAGCGACCTCCTGCCGCTGGTCTCCGCCGCCGTCAACGGCAATCTGCCCCACCGTTGCCGCCATAGAAAGTTCACTGCCGAGTTAGGGTATGAACTTGACACTTTGTGCTATTCTTTAACTCCGATTCCTAGCACATTTCTTTGCCATGATTCTTGCCATGTATGAAATCTTCCTGTCCAGTGAAAGCATTCCGTAGATTAGGTTTGATTTAAAAATTTAGGGTTAGGTTTCCGCCCAACTCATCTCGGACCAACCGAGTTGTAGAAATCGGTCTCACCGATTTGGCTTAAGCCATTGCACATGCGATTTTCGTCTGACCGAGAATTGCAAATCAGTGTGACCGAGATTGATTCTCTGTGAAACCCTAGCAG
The DNA here is from genome assembly GCF_002162155.2 of Triticum dicoccoides. Taxonomy (NCBI): domain Eukaryota; kingdom Viridiplantae; phylum Streptophyta; class Magnoliopsida; order Poales; family Poaceae; genus Triticum; species Triticum dicoccoides. Next base: position 290,259,273 of record NC_041381.1, on the reverse strand, counting down.
TCTCGGTGCCACCGAATTGTGACTCGGTCTGACCGAGTTCACTAGTTTTGTTTCCAAAATCTGCTTCGGTATCGCCGAGTTTACAAATCGGTAGCTCCGAAATGCTTTCTGTGGAAACTAAAACTAAGTTTTTGACTCAATTGTTTTGCAAAAACCTCTGCACTTTGTGATGCTCAACCACTCTACCTCATCTATATCTATTCACAGGGTCTGCTATCAGTGAGTTTGCCTAAAGATGTCTGATCAAAGTGATAGTCAGAACAAGTCAGAGGAACAAGATCAGTTGAGTGAGGGCACTAGTCCCTCAAGAAGCTATGATGAGGGTAGCAGGAGCACTCCCAGCAACTTGCCAAAGGCAGCTACCAGGACAAGGAAGAAGAAAACCTCGGATTCTGAAGATGAGGACTACATTGCTGTTGAGGATGAGGCCACCTCAAAGAAGAATGTGATGAAGAAGGAGTATGGCAGTGCTGCTACCACAAAGCCAGGCATGAACAGCAAGGCACCTGCCAGGAGAGTGCCTACATCCAAACCTAGGAAGGTTGCCACAGGTGAAACTATGAAGTTCACCATTGGGTCTGAAGAAGAAGAAGCTGGTGAAGATAAGAAGAAGAAGATGGTAAGAACCACTACTACCAAAGTTCTTGGCAATCCCTCCATGAGGAGAGATTCTGATGATGAAGAAGAAGAGGAAGAGGATGCTGCACCAGCACCCAAAGCTCAGAAGCTCATGGGAGATGCAATTAAGTCAGGGGCTGCCCCATCTAAGCCCAAAGCTGCTCCCAAGGCTGCTGCTCCAGCTCCAAAGCCTAAACCCAAGAGGAACACCAGAAGTATACCTGCTGCAGAGAAGAACAAGGCCCCAGTGCCTGAAGTTGCTGAAGAAGAAGATGATTGACTTGTTTTGAGGAAGTTGAAGCCCAAGATTCCTGACCATAATGATGCTCATCCAGTAGCTGAAGACATGCACATCAGAAAGGATGCTGGACTGAGATTGTGGAGACAGTCAGATCCATATGCTGTGAGGAGAAGGACAATAGTTGACTACAGATTTCACACAAAGGAGCAACAAGATTTTTATGATACAATTTTGCTTGACAAGAAGCCCATTGTGTGTGACATGAGATGGATCAACTGGGAGTACATCAAGAAAAATGAAGGTCACTATCCAGGAGTATATGACTACTTCAAAGCATGTGGAGTTGATGAATTTGTTGACCAGAAGCTCACCAAGTGGAATGATGAGCTCATCATGCAGTTTTACTCCACAACTCACTTCTACCCAGATGGGAAGATCATCTGGATGTCTGAAGGTACTAGGTACCAATCCACTGTTGAAGAATGGGCTCAGTTGATCAATGCTCCAAAAGAAAATGAAGATGACTTGGATGTTTATGCTGAGAAGAAGAAAGACCACAACACCATGGCACACATGTATAGAGAGATCCCAAATAAAGCTTTGTAAACTCACAAGCTTGGATCTGTACACTTCTTGTTGTCTGGTCTGCCTACAATCAACTGGATCCTTAGGCACACATTGCTACCCAGTTATGGAGATCACAAGATGATCAGAGGACATGCTATCAACTTGCTGCATTTGTTTGATGTGCCTCAAAAATTCAAACTCATGAGTCTGATTGTGGAAACAATCAAGAGAACAGCAACTGATCAGAAGAGAAGTTGTGGGTATGCTCCACACATTCAGGATCTCATCAACTCAAAGATGGGCACATGCACATATCTATTGGATAAGGAGCATCTAGCATTATATCCTGATTTTGAAGATAGCACAGTTGAGATGAATGAGGAGGAACCATCATCTGTGCAAGCACATGAGAAGAGAGAGAAGGCAAGGGCAAAGAGAGCTGCAAAGATGCCAACTGTTGAAGAGGCATCTCATGTGTTCCTGAAGACCAAGCAAGATCAGCTTGGCTATCTGATTGCCTCCACCTTGAGGATTGAGAAGGGCTTGGCCACCCCGACTCAAAACTAGGAGAGTTTGGAGAGTATCATTGAGCAGAAATTATATGCTCTTGATGTGAAGGTCACTGAGATCTAAACTATAGTTGAGCAACTTCAGGAGGATGTGGACGAGAAGAAGGGCAAGTCTACTATAGATGCTTTTGCTAGAGTGCCCAGAGGACAGAGATCTGCTGCAGTACCTGTTCCAGACACGAGAGCTACTTCATCTGCACCAGCAGCTACAGCTTTAGTGCCACCAGCTCCAGCAGCCACTCCACCAGCTCCAGCTACATCAACTGATGCTTTCATCCTTGGAGTCATCTCTACACAACCTCATGAAGACCAATCCTGAGAATCGATTAGCACTATGCATTTTTGAACTTTTTGGTAACTTGTTGCCAAAGGGGGAGAAAAATGTATAGATCATAGGCTTCGAGAGAGAGTGTTGCTTTTGATCTCTCTTGTTTTGGTTGAACTTCTTTATTGTGCGCTTGCTTGATACATTATGTCTTTTGTGAGATACTTGGATGATCATGTGTTTGATCATATGCTACCTTAATGCTTGATTGGATGATATTATCTCTTATATCCTTATATGATCATTCTCTTTGCTTGGTGATGAGTGCATATGTTCAATTATTATCATTTTGAGCGCTCCACCAAGATGTATGTGACATGGAAGAGTGACCCATGATCCTAACACATTGTGCATTTGCAATCCAAAGCAAATTTTAAATAATGCACAAATTTAGGGGGAGCTCTTGCTTATCACATACTTCTCAAAGCGACGATGTTTTTCAATCTTATTATCATTTGTCGAAGCTTTGATCTATATGTTGTCATCAATTACCAAAAAGGGAGAGATTGAAAGTACAACTATCCCTGGGTGGTTTTGGTAATTCCTAACAACATATAGCTCATTGAGCTAATGCTATTTCAAGATAAATATTTCAGGAAAAGCTCAATGATTGGCATGGCATGGATGAGAAAAGTGGACCCCTTAAAATGTGAAGGACAAAAGGATTGGCTCAAGCTCAAAGCACGAGACTCTTCATTTTCCATTTTAGTGATCTGAGATCACATTGAGTCCATTGGAAAAGCCAATACTATCAAGAGGGGATGAGGTGTTGCTTAATGAGCTTCTTGCTCAAAGTGCTTAGTGATATGCTCCAAAAACCCTCAACTACTTTCTCACATCCACATATGTCCCAAACCAAAAGTCAAACTCGGCCCCACCGAAACTTTCTATCCGGCGCCACCGAGTTATGTTGACATAGCCACTGCCAGAAACCCTAGTCTTTTCGGTCTCACCGATAGGGATCTCGGTCTCCCCGAGATAGGATTGTAATCTCTCTGTTTCCCTTTGTGACGTTTCATTCAAACAGAGATGAGCGATCAGTCCCACCGAAATTGCAATGCAAACTCACTGTTTCCCTTTCATAACGTTTCGGTCCAACCGAGATGAGTGAATCGATCCCACCGAGTTTGCCTGACCAACTCTCTGTGTGTCTATTACCAAAATCGGTCTCATCGAGTTCGTGTAATCGGGTCTCACTGAGATTTCGTTATGCCCTAACCCTAACCATATCGGTCCCACCGAGTTGACATGTTGGTCCCACCGAAATTCCTAACGGTCACATTATTTACTAAATTGGTCTGACCGAGTTTCACGATTCGGTCCCACCGAGTTTAGTAAGTTGTGTGTAACGGTTAGATTTTGTGTGGAAGCTATATATACCCCTCTACCCACTCTTCATTCGTGGAGGGATCCATCAGAACATCCCTACACTTCCAACATACATTTTCTGAGAGAGAACCACCTACACTTGTGTTGAGGTCAAGATATTCCATTCCTACCACATAAATCTTGTTCTCTAGCCTTCCCCAAGTTGCTTTCCACTCAAATCTTCTTTCCACCAAATCCAAACCCTGTGAGAGAGAGTTGAGTGTTGGGGAGACTATCATTTGAAGCACAAGAGCAAGGAGTTCATCATCAACACACCATTTGTTACTTCTTGGAGAGTGGTGTCTCCTAGATTGGCTAGGTGTCACTTGGGAGCCTCCGACAAGATTGTGGAGTGAACCAAGGAGTTTGTAAGGGCAAGGAGATCGCCTACTTCGTGAAGATCTACCCTAGTGAGGCAAGTCCTTTGTGGGCGACGGCCATGGTGGGATAGACAAGGTTGCTTCTTCGTGGACCCTTCGTGGGTGGAGCCCTCCGTGGATTCACGCAACCGTTACCCTTCATGGGTTGAAGTCTCCATCAACGTGGATGTACGATAGCACCACCTATCGGAACCACGGATAAAAAATCTTCGTGTCAACATTGCGTTTGCCTCCTCAAACTCCTCCCTTTACCTTGATATGCAATTGTTTTACATTCCGCTGCTATACTCTTAGAATTGCATGTGTAATTTGATTGCTTGACTTGTGCTAAGTTGGTAAAATCTGCCAAGAACTAAAATTGAGAAAAGGCTAGATTTTTATTTAGTCAAGTAGTCTATTCACCCCCCTCTAGACATACTTTGGATCCTACACTTCCCCAAGTTGCTTTCCACTCAAATCATCTTTCCACCATAGCCAAATCTGTGAGAGAGAGTTGAGTGTTGGGGAGACTATCATTTGAAGCACAAGAGAAAGGAGTTCATCATCAACACACCATCTATTACCTTTTGGAGCGGGGTGTCTCGTAGATTGGTTAGGTGTCACTTGGGAGCCTCCGTCAAGATTGTGGAGTTGAACCAAGGAGTCTGTAAGGGCAAGGAGATCGCCTACTTCGTGAAGATCTACCCTAGTGAGGCAAGTCCTACGTGGGCGATGGCCATGGTGGGATACATGAGGTTGCTTCTTCATGGACCCTTCGTGGGTGGAGCCCTCTGTGGACTCGTGCAACTGTTACCCTTCGTGGGTTGAAGTCTCCATCAACGTGGATGTACGATAGCACCACCTATCGGAACCACGCCAAAAATCTCCGTGTCAACATTGCATTTGCTCCCTCCAAATTCCTCCCATTTACTTTCTTGTGATTTGCATGCTTTACTTTCCGCTGCTCATATACTCTTTACATTCTTGCTTGAATTGTGTTAATATGGCTTGACTTGTGCTAAGTTGCTAAAATCTGCCAAGAACTAAAATTTTGAAAAGGTTAAGTTTTTATTTGGTCAAGTAGTCTAATCACCCCCCTCTAGACATACTTTCGATCCTACACATCATGTGAGCTGCTATATCTCAGATCTACAAGCTCCAAGGAACTCATATCAGCATATAGCATGATATTCTCCAGGGGAGTGGGTTGCACAACCCATTGGTGTTTGGGAGGGTGGGGACAAATATGATGTTAAAAAAATATAATCTTAACAATCCTAAACAGAGCTTCACAATTTTATCTAAGGTTGAGGGGTTAACCCCTAACAATCTACATAGCTTCACCTATGTAAGAGGTGTAGTGCGAGCATCTATGTGTGAGAGAGAGGACGCAAAAATGTGAGGTCAATCGAGTCATTTATAGAGGGAGAGATCGAGGGAGTGTTGTCTAGCGTACACTCGAATGTTAAAGACAATACACCGAGATATCGAGCAGCGAAGCTGTGCTGAGGGCTGGAGGGAGATAGTTACTGAGAGAGTGGCCTACATAGACTTTTTGTGTGCGCGCACAGGGAGGGTGTTTTACAAAGGCAACACATGTGTCTTGAGAGAGGGAGGGAGCTTTTGTCATGGAGGGCACGACAAGGTTGTGTGTGAGAAATACATTTGTTGAGAGTGTTAGGGCGGGAATGAAATAAATGGAGATCGAAACATGAAGAGCAATAATGAGGGCGCGTGTGTCGGATACCAATAGCAGTATTAACAAAGAAATTAACATCAGTCGATACATGAAGTATGTGTGTGGGGGGGGGGGGTCGATGGAAAGACCTAACACTAGTGCAGGATGCTGCTAGCGCGACACTACAATCAGAGACCCTTTGACGAAACTGTGTGCGATGCGTTAATCACAGACGGTGGTTTAAAAAAACCTTCAAAAAGGTGCAATACGTTTGTGATGACGGATGCATCAAACACTGTTCAGATTTTAGTTCCGTGTGCAATGCAGGGAATACGGTTCAGTGCAATTAACTATTTGCAATGAGGGGCAACAAAAGAAACAGATAGCCAGATGAAGGTGTGTGCGATATACAACATATGGTTGACTAGGATGAACTGTTTGTGATTAGGCAACACAAAAGAAACGGTCAGGAAGATCAAGGTGTGTGTGATATACCGCATGTGGTTCACTCGGATGAACTCTTTGTGTTGATATAAGAGAACATAAATGGTTCAATATAACAAGATGTGTGTGATATGCGGCAAACAGGTCTGTAATCAAAAATGTGTGCGAAGACCGATAATAACACAGATGATTGGTGCTAATGAGATGTGTGTGTTTTGTGATGGGATTGCATACAGAACAACAACATATATATATACACACACTTATAATGACATGGTTGCATAATCAAAATAGAATCCACTTACATAGGTGGATACTACAACTATGGCATTTGCACACACCAAAGTAAACTGTTACATGCATAATTACATAGGTGGCTACTACACACATGAAATTTCCACACATCAAAGTAAACTATATATTACATGCATGATTAACTAGCATAAACGTTCATCTGATCATCATCTACTTCTTGTGACGCTTGCTCTGCTTGTGGCTCGATTTGGGCTCATCGATTTGGGTAACGAGGCACTTCCTCATGTCAACGATCCGCCTGTGCATCTCGTAGCCTATGTACATGCTCTTGGCCGTGAACCTGAGGTGATGTTCATCTAGTTGCCGCATACAGGCCCCGTGCCAGGATACAGGACATGTTCTATTGGCATCCTGCTTCATCTTTTTGTAGTATGGGTTGATGATGGCTGAGGTGAGTTCAACCAGGGAGTCCTTCTTCATGCTGCCCCAGACCCTGTAGTGCGCTAGGATTTCGACAAGGTTCTTGCATGCCAAGCCCGTAACCCTGAGCGCTTTTACGTCATCGGTGGTTTCCACCGTAGCAAACTTTTAGTCAGTGTTGTTGACAAACCTGGCGAAACGGTCGGAAGGCTTTGTGGCCATGTGGAGTGGTAGATGAGGACATGATGGCGCACGCACAACTGGGAAATAACAACCTTCTGATCTATTTTGGGATGACCAGTGGTGTACTCGAGGTTGATGCCGACCACCTTGTACTTGTCTCGAGCAAGCAACTGCTCAACGGTGTTGATGTAGTTGTCCACCACGGCCGGGTTGATGGTGTACACCACTGAGAGATCCGTCTCCCTCATGTGGGTCTCCACTTTATGCTCGGCGAACTCCATTGGAGCGCTGCTAGACATCCCCTCTCTATGTGTCGTTGTGGATGTGCTTGTTTTTTACTAGGAACTGTGGGGCAAACCCCCACAGCATATCAAAACTTTATTAATGAAAGACAACAATTACAACAAGATGATTACAAGGGGTAATCCAAAAAACAAAAAAGAAGAAGTCTTACAAAAAGTCTTAAGGGGGAAGAAAAGAAATCCACTTCAGTAAGTCATCCTTTTAAGCAGACTTGATTCTGTGCTGCAGGAGACTAATATCATGCCTAAAAGCACCTCTCCATTTATTAAAACTTGACCTCTCACTTCTAAAAACTTTGGCATTTTTGATGATCCAGATATTCCAGCAGGCAGTGAACACCACTTCAGTGAAGAAAGGCTTATAAAAACTTCTCCTTGCCCGAATAACCAAATCAGACATGGAGTTACCCGTAGACCAATCAATCTGCAAATAATTCCAAATTCTAACACTAAAGTTGCAGTTAAAGAACAGGTGGTCCCTTGTTTCTCTTGTCCGCAAAGGACATAGCCTACAATGAACTCCATCCTCCATGTGCCAGTGCCTCCTTTCCACCATATCCTTTGTGTTCAGTCTGTCCATAATGAGCATCCAAGCAAACACCTTAATCTTGAGAGTGCAAGAAGACTTCCAAATCCAACAAGTCAAGGGATTGAAAGCTTTAGACACAAAAGTGTGAGAGTAAAACATCTTGGGCCTGTACTGCTTGGATGAGCCCTGCCAAAACCACACATCCTTAGTGCCAGATTCTCTATTGTGAGAGCCCATCATATCTTGGATCATGTTCAAATCATCAAAAGCCTGAGCAGACAAAGGAAGATGAAAACGTTGGTACATGACCAGGGTGCTGGAAATTTTCTTAACTGAAATCCAAGGATCCTTAGAATATGAAAATAGCCTTGGAAATCTAGTCTGTAGGCTAGAAACATCATTACCAAGATTCCAATTATCATACCAAAAAAGTGCAGTGTCACCTTCATTTATCTGCACCCAAGAGCAATCCCTTAAATTTTGCATCACCTTGCAAATATCCCTCCACCAAAAAGAGCCACAATCATTTGTTCCCTGGGGCACCCTTCCAAAGTAATATGAGTCCCAGATTAGGGACACCCAGGGAATATCTCTTTTCTTTAGGAAATTACTAGCATGCTTGAGGAGCAGGGCTACATTCGGAACACCCAGGTTGAGGATACCAAGCCCTCGTTTGTTTTTTGGCCTACAAATAAGCTCCCAAGCAGCAAGAGAAGGGGCTGGCTCATCTCTATGTTTCCTCCAAAGGCACTGTCTCTAAATTCTCTCTAACTGTTTAAGGATGCCAGCAGGAACAACCAGGCTACACAAAAAGAAAATTGGCATGGAGGACAGAGCAGAGTTCAAGAATTGCAACCTTTCACCTTGATTAAGGAAAGAGGAACTAGCGGTCATTCTTATTTCCATACAGTCCACTAATGGCATAAAATCCACCATTTTGGGCCTTGTGGTTCCCACTGGCAAGCCAAGATAGGTAAATGACATCTTTCCTATTTGGCTACCAAAAGCAGCAGCTAAATCCATCATGAATGCTGGGTCAACATTTATTGTAATAATAAATGATTTGTGGTAATTCACATCAAGACCTGTGGACTAAGAGAACACCTGCAGGATATCTTTCAAAGCCAAAAGCCGAGCCCTGTCTGCGGGGAGAATGATCAATGTATCATCAACAAATTGGATCACTGGGTAATCCTGATCATGACATGGAATAGGAAGGTGTAGAATACCTCTTCTGAACATATCATTGATAACTGTTTGCAAAAGATCAACAGCTAAAACAAATAAAAGAGGAGAGACAGGGTCACCCTGACTAACTCCCCTTTTGCAAACAAATTTCCTCTCGGGGACTCCATTAAGAAGAACAGAAGAAGTACCAGTGGCCAGCAACTATTTCATCCAAAGGATCCATTTCTCATTGAAACCTTTATGTCTCAGGATTTGAAAGATTGCTTCATGCTCCACAGAGTCAAAGGCCTTCTCAAAGTCAAGCTTAAGAATTACAATTGGCCTCTTGGACTGATGGCATTGGTGCAAGTACTCAAAGGTCCAACCAATACAATCCTGGATTGTTTTGCTCTTTATGAAACCATATTGATTCTTATGAATACAATCATAATCACCTCTTGAAACCTGTTGGCAGATGTGCTTGTTGTGTTGTGGGGCGCGATTGAAAGATTGAAGAGACTAAGGTTATAATGGCCGCGGGAATTAAATGGGAAGCCAGACGACCTGGAATATCGGCACGCCATGATGGCAGTTCTAATTCGCAGCGCATAACTCCATCGTGTCGTGATACATCCATTTTGCATCATGCTTTTATATCGATATTTATTCCATTATGGGCTGTTATTACACGTTATGTCACAATACTTATGGCTATTCTCTCTTATTTTACAAGGTTTAACATGAAGAGGGAGAATGCCGGCAGTTGGGATTCTGGGCTGGAAAAGGAGCAAACATTGGAGACCTATTCTGAACAGCTCCAAAAGTCCTGAAACTCCATGAAAGTCATTTTGGAATTAATGACAATTATTGAGCGAAAGAAGTACCAGAGGGGCCCCACACCCTGGCCACGAGGGTGGGGCGCGCCCACCCTTACAGGGCGCGCCCCCTTGCCTCTTGGGCCCCCTGGTGGCCCTCCAGTTCCAATCTTCCGCTATATGAAGTCTTTTACCCTGGAAAAAATCATAAGAAAGACAGGAGGAAACTCCGCCGCCATGAGGCGGAACCTTGGCGGAACCAATCTAGGGCTCCGGCGGAGCTGTTCTGCCGGGGAAACTTCCCTTCGGGAGGGGGAAATCATCACCATCGTCATCACCAACGGTCCTCTCACCGGGAGGGGGTCAATATCCATCAAAATCTTCATCAACACCATCTCCTCTCAAACCCTAGTTCATCTCTTGTATCCAATCTTTGTACCCAAACCTCATATTGGTACCTGTGGGTTGCTAGTAGTGTTGATACTCCTTGTAGTTGATGCTAGTTGGTTTATCCGGTGGAAGATCATTTGTTCAGATCCTTAATGCATATTAATACTCCTCTGATGATGAACATGAATATGCTTTGTGAGTAGTTACGTTTGCTCCTGAGGACATGGGTGAAGTCTTGCTATTAGTAGTCATGTGAATTTGGTATTCGTTCGATATTTCGATGATATGTATGTTGTCTCTCCTCTAGTGGTGTTATGTGAACGTCGACTACATGACACTTCACCATTATTTGGGCCTAGAGGAAGGCATTGGGAAGTAATAAGTAGATGATGGGTTGCTAGAGTGACAGAAGCTTAAACCCTAGTTTATGTGTTGCTTCGTAAGCGGCTGATTTGGATCCATATGTTTCATGCTATGGTTAGGTTTACCTTAATACTTCTTTTGTAGTTGCGGATGCTTGCAATAGGGGTTAACCATAAGTGGGATGCTTGTCCAAGAAAGGTCAGTACCCAAGCACCGGTCCACCCACATATCAAATTATCAAAGTAACGAACACAAATCATATGAGCGTGATGAAAACTAGCTTGACGATAATTCCCATGTGTCCTCGGGAGCACTTTCTCATTATAAGAACTTGTCCAGGCTTGTCCTTTGCTACAAAAAGGATTGTTCCACCTTGTTGAACCTTATTTACTTTCATTGCTTGTTACCCGTTACAAATTATCTTATCACAAAACTATCTGTTACCTACAATTTCAGTGCTTGCAGAGAATACCTTACTGAAAACCGCTTGTCATTTCCTTTTGCTCCTCGTTGGGTTCAACACTCTTACTTATCGAAAGGAATATGATAGATCCCCTATACTTGTGGGTCATCAAGACTCTTTTCTAGCACCGTTGCAGGGAGTGAAGCACCTTTGGTGAGTGGAACTTGGTAAGGAAACATTTATATAGTGTGCTGAAATTTACTGTCACATGTTACTATGGAAACTAATCCTTTGAGGGGCTTGTTCGGGGTATCTTCACCCCGACCAGTAGAGCAAAGAGTTGCTCCTCGACCTATTGAACCTACTGAAAATGTTTACTTTGAAATTCCTTCGAGTATGATAGAGAAAATGCTAGCTAATCCCTTTGCAGGAGATGGAACATTGCATCCCGATTTACACCTTATCTATGTGGATGAAGTTTGTGGATTATTTAAGCTTGCAGGTAGCCCGATGATGTTGTTAAGAAGAAGGTCTTCCCTTTATCTTTGAAGGGAGATTCATTGACATGGTATAGGCTATGTGATGATACGGGATCTTGGGACTATAAATGATTGAAATTGGAATTTCACCAGAAGCTTTATCATATGCATCTTGTTCACCGTGATCGTAATTATATATATATTTTTTTGGCCTCACAAAGGATAAAGCATCGCTCAAGCTTGGGGGAGGCTTAAGTCAATGTTATATTCATGCCCCAATCATGAGCTCTCAAGAGAAATGATTATCCAAAAAAATTATGCTCGGCTTTCTCTCTATGATCGCACCATGCTCGATACTTCTTGTGCTGGCTCTTATATGATAAAGACTATGAATTCAAGTGGGATTTATTGGAAAGAATTAAATGCAACTCTGAATATTGGGATTCCGATGATGGTAAGGAGTCAGGTATGACACTTAAGTTTGATTGTGTTAAATCTTTTATGGATACCGATGCTTTTCGTGGATTTAGCACTAAATATGGACTTGACTCTGAGATAGTAGCTTCCTTTTGTGAATCATTTGCTACTCACGTTGATCTCCTTAAGGAGAAGTGGTTTAAATATAATCCTCCCACTGAAGTAAAAGTAGTTGCACCTATTACAGTTGAAGAAAAGATTATCACTTATAATGATCCTATTATTCCTACTACTTATATTGAGAAACCACCTTTCCCTGTTAGGATAAAAGATCATGCTAAAGCTTCAACTATGGTTCGTAAAAGTAATACTAGAACATATATACCACCTTAGCAAATTAAAGTTGAACCTAGTATTGCTATGGTTAAAGATCTCTTGGCCAATAATATTGATGGGCATGTTATTTATTTCTGTGATGAAGCTGCTAATATTTCTAGACCCGATGCTAAGGTACATCTACCTGTAGTAGGCATGCCTATTATTTCTGTTAAAATAGGAGATCATTGTTATCATGGCTTATGTGATATGGGTGCTAGTGCTAGTGCAATACCTTTTTCCTTATATGAAGAAATTATGCATGATATTGCACCTGCTGAGTTAGAAGATATTGATGTTATAATTAAGCTTGCCAATAGAGATACTATTTCACCATTTGGGATTGTTAGAGATGTTGAAGTCTTGTGTGGGAAAGTTAAATATCCTGCTGATTTTCTTGTTCTTGGTTCCCCACAAGATAGCTTTTGCCCCATTATATTTGGTAGACCCTTCTTGAATACTGTTAATGCTAAGATTGATTGAGAAAAGGATGTTGTTACAATTGGCTTGGGGGATATGAAACATGAGTTTAATTTTGCTAAATTTCATAGACAACCCCATGATAAAGAATTGCCTAGTAAGGATGAAATTATTGGTCTTGCTTCTATTGCCGTGCCTCCTACTGATTCGTTAGAACATTATTTGCTAGACCATGAAAATGATATGTTTATGAATGAAAGAAGGGAAATAGATGAAGTATTCTTTAAACAGGGTCCTATTTTGAAACACAACTTACCTGTTGAAATCCTAGGGGGTCCTCCTCCACCCAAGGGCGACCCCATGTTTGAGCTTAAACCATTACCTGATACTCTTAAATATGCTTATCTTGATGAAAAGAAGATATCTCCTGTTATTATTAGTGCTAACCTTTCAGAGCAGGAAGAGGAAATATTATTGAAAACTCTGAAGAAGCACTGTGCCGCTATTGGATATACTCTTGATGATCTTAAGGGCATTAGTCCCACTCTATGTCAACACAAAATAAATTTGGAAGATGATGCCAAACCAGTTAGAGATCATCAATGACGATTAAATCCTAAAATGAAAGAAGTGGTAAGAAAGGAGATACTTAAGCTCCTCGAGGCAGGTATAATTTATCCTGTTGCTGATAGTCAGTGGGTAAGTCCTGTCCATTGTGTCCCTAAGAAGGGAGGTATTACTGTAGTTCCTAATGATAAAGATGAATTGATCCCACAAAGAATTATTACAGGTTATAGGATGGTAATTGATTTTCGTAAATTAAATAAAGCTACTAATAAAGATCATTACCCTTTACCTTTTATTGATCAAATGCTAGAAAAACTATCCAAACATACACATTTCTGCTTTCTAGATGGTTATTCTGGTTTCTCTCAAATACCTGTGTCACTAGACGATCAAGCAAAGAGTACTTTTACTTGCCCTTTCGGAACTTGTGCTTATAGACGTATGCCTTTTGGTTTATGTAATGCACCTGCTTCCTTTCAAAGATGCATGATGGCTATATTCTCTGACTTTTGTGAAAAGATTTGTGAGGTATTCATGGATGATTTCTCCATTTATGGATCCTCTTTTGATGATTGCTTGAGAAACCTTGATCGAGTTTTGCAGAGATGTGAGGACACTAGTCTTGTTTGGAATTGGGAAAAGTGCCACTTTATGGTTAATGAAGGCATTGTCTTGGGGCATTAAATTTCCGAAAGAGGTATTGAAGTTGATAAAGCTAAAGTTGATGCTATTGAAAAGATGCCTTGTCCCAAGGACATTAAAGGTATAAGAAGTTTCCTTGCTCATGCCGGTTTTTATAGGAGGTTCATTAAGGACTTTTCTAAAATCTCTAGGAGTCTGACTAATCTATTGCAAAAAGATATTCCTTTTGTCTTTGATGATGATTGTGTAGAAGCATTTTAAATACTTAAGAAAGCTTTGATTTCTGCACCTATTGTTCAGCCACCTAATTGGAATTTACCCTTTGAAATTATGTGTGATGCTAGTGATTATGCTATAGGTGTTGTTCTAGGACAAAGAGTTGATAAGAAACTAAATGGTATTCAATATGCTAGTAAAACTCTAGACACTGCTCAGAGAAATTATGCTACCACTCAAAAAGAATTCTTAGTAGTTGTATTTGCTTGTGATAAGTTCAGACCTTATATTGTTGATTCTAAAGTAACTATTCACACTAATCTTGCTGCTATTAAATATCTTATGGAAAAGAAAGATGCTAAACCTAGACTTATTAGATGGGTCCTCTTGCTCCAAGAATTTGATTTGCATATTATTGATAGAAAGGGAGCTGAGAACCCCATTGCAGAGAACTTGTCTAGGTTAGAGAATGTTCTTGATGACCCACTATCTATTGATGATAGCTTTCCTGATGAACAATTAGCTGTCATAAATGCTTCTCGTACTGCTCCATGGTATGCTGATTATGCTAATTATATTGTTGCTAAATTTATACCACCTAGTTTCACATACCTGCAAAAGAAAATTTTCTTTTATGATTTAAGACACTACTTCTTGGATGACCCACACCTTTATAAAGGAGTAGATGGTGTTATTAGGCGTTGTGTGCCTGAGCATGAACAGGAACAGATCCTACGCAAGTGTCACTCCGAGGCATATGGAGGACACCACGCTGGAGATAGAACTGCACATAAGGTATTGCAATCCGGTTTTTATTGGCCTACTCTCTTCAAGGATGCCCGTAAGTTTGTCTTATCTTGTGATGAATGTTAAAGAATTGGTAATATTAGTAGACGTTAAGAAATGCCTATGAATTATTATCTTGTTATTGAACCATTTGATGTTTGGGGCTTTGATTATATGGGACCGTTTCCTGCCTCTAATGGATATACACATATTTTAGTTGATGTTGATTACATTACTAAGTGGGTAGAAGCTATCCCAACTAGTAGTGCTGATCATAACACCTCTATTAAGATGCTTAAAGAAGTTATTTTTCTGAGGTTTGGAGTCCCTAGATATTTAATGAGTGATGGTGGTTCACATTTTATTCATGGTGCTTTTCGTAAAATGCATGCTAAGTATGATCTTCATCATAGAATCACATCTCCTTATCACCCACAGTCTAGTGGTCAAGTAGAATTGAGTAATAGAGAGCTCAAATTAATTTTGCAAAAGACTGTTAATAGATCTAGAAAGAATTGGTCCAAGAAACTTGATGATGCATTATGGGCTTATAGAACTGCATATAAGAATCCTATGAGTATGTATCCATATAAAATGGTTTATGGAAAAGCCTGTCACTTACCTATCGAACTAGAACATAAGGCATATTGGGCTATTAAAGAGCTCGATTATGATTTCAAACTTGCCAGTGAGAAGAGGTTATTTGATATTAGCTCACTTGATGAATGGAGAACCCAAGCCTATGAGAATGCCAAGTTGTTTAAAGAAAAACTTAAAAGATGGCATGACAAAAGGATACAAAAGTGTGAGTTTGACGTAGGTGATTATGTGTTGCTATTCAACTCTTGTTTAAGATTTTTTGCAGGAAAACTTCTCTCTAAATGGGAAGGCCCTTATGTTATCGAGGAGGTCTATCTTTCTGGTACCATAAAAATCAATAACTTCGAAGCACAAATCCAAAGGTGGTGAACGGTCAAAGAATCAAACATTATATCTTAGGTAATCCTATAAATGTTGAAACTAATATTATTGACACCGTGACCCCGAAGAATACATAAGAGACACTTTCCAGAACGTTTCAGACTCCAAAAAGGAATAGGTATGTGGTACGGTAAGTAAACTGACTCCCAAACAGTTCTAATTGCAATTTTTCTCCGTTTTGGAATATTTAAGAAAATAGGAAAATAAGAAGTAGTCCGAGAAGGACACGAGGCGTCCACGAGGGTGGACGACGCGCCCTACCCTACTGGGCGCGCCCCCTGCCTTGTGGGCATCTCGTGTGCTCTCCGGACTCCGTTTTCTTGCACAATATTTCTTTCGGTCGGTAAAAATTCATTATATAATCTCCCAAAGGTTTTGACCACCGTATCATGCAAAAATCTTCTATCTTTGTTTCGAGTTATTTTTCTAATAGATCTAGAGCACCATGACGTCTTCAAGCGCTCCCAAGGACAAGTTTTTCGAGAGGTTCATCAACCCCTATCTTGCGGAGGTGTTGCATCACCCTCAAACCATTGAGATGCGTGAGGGGGTGCTGCACATCCGCGATGTGGAGGGACCAAGGAGTACCGGAAGCGTGGAGACAAAGCTCGAAGCGATGGAATAACAAGTTTTCAAGTGCCAAGGGATGGTGGAGCGCGGACTTAATGCCAAGCAGATGATGATCGCGGAGTTCACCAACAACCACAAGATGGACGCCAAGAACATTGGGGAGACCATCTTCAAGCTTCATGAGAAAATCGAGCAGCTCCAAGCCTAGATCTATGACCTGCAAAACCAAAACTGTGGGTATGAATATAGATTCAAGAGGATGAGTTTGGCTGCAGATTTGAGGATCCCGGAGACTCGATCATCCTTCTATGATGGTGAGCCTATTCCTTGGAAGACGGACGACAAGCCTACATCATCAACAACTCCTTCTTAACCACCTCCAAGGACATAATCACATGGGTATGGGCACTCCCCTTGGCAACTGCCAAGCTTGGGGGAGTTGCCCCGGTATCGTATCACCATCACACTCCTATGTTTACCGTTTTTCTTAGTTTGATCCTTTTGTTAATATCTTGATCTAGTAGAATAAAGTTTTGGTATGAATTAGTTTTGAGTTTTGCTTTGTGATCCCTCTATGTAATTGAGTCCGTGAGCTATATATAATAAAGATTAGTGTTGAGTCAAGGGCTTTGCTATCTTGCCATGATCTTAAGTGCATAAAAGAATAAAAAGAATAAAAGAGTTCATATTGATCTTATGGATAGCAATGACTTCACACATAGAGAGTATGAGGCTTAAAAGTTGTTGAGAGTTGGCAATCGTAGTTTTGGTCATCGTTGCAATTAATAGGAAGTAATAAAGAAAGCGAGGTTTTCACATATAAATATACTATCTTGGACATCTTTTATGGTTGTGAGCACTCATTAAAATATGACATGCTAAAGAGTTGATGTTGGACAAGGAAGACAACATAATGGGTTATGTTTTCTCACATCTCAGTTAAAGTATATTGTCATGGATCATTCAAACATGTTGAGCTTGCCTTTCCCCCTCATGCTAGCCAAATTCCTTGCCAAAGTAGAGATACTACTTGTGCTTCCAAATATCCTTAAACCCAGTTTTGCCCTGAGAGTCCACCATACCTACCTATGGATTGAGTAAGATCCTTCAAGTAAGTTGTCATGTTGCAAGCAATAAAAATTGCTCTCTAAATATGTATGACTTATTAATGTGGAGAAAATAAGCTTTATACGATCGTGTGGTATGGAAGTAATAAAAGTGACGGATTGCATAATAAAGGTTCATATCACAAGTGGCAATATAAAGTAACGTTCTTTTGCATTAAGATTTCATGCATCCATCCAAAAAGCACATGACAACCTCTACTTCCCTCTGTGAAGGGCTTATCTTCTACTTTATGTCTTTTACATTATGCAAGAGTCAAGGTGATCTCCACCTTTCCCTTTTTATTTTATCCTTTGGCAAGCACTTCTTGTT
>NC_041381.1:290228879-290240748 GCF_002162155.2 Triticum dicoccoides | reverse complement strand
ATTGTGAAAGACTAAATGATAATTGAGTATGTGGACTTGTTGAAAAACTCTATTATTGACTCTTTCCTATGTTATGATAAATTGCAATTGCTTCAATGACTGAGATTATAGTTTGTTAGTTCTCAATGAAGTTTATGAATCATACTTGACATTGTGAATAGATTGTTACTTGAGCATAAGAAATCATATGACAATATATATATATATATATATATATATATATATATATATATATATATATATATTGCTGTTATAAGAGTGGTCATGATGCCCTCATGTCCGTATTTTATTTTTATCGACACCTCTATCTCTAAACATGTGGACATATTTTTCGATATAGGCTTCTGCTTGAGGACAAGCGAGGTCTAAGCTTGGGGGAGTTGATACGTCCATTTTGCATCATGCTTTTATATCGATATTTATTGCATTATGGGCTATTATTACACGTGATGTCACAATACTTATGGCTATTCTCTCTTATTTTAAAAGGTTTAACATGAAGAGGGAGAATGCCGGCAGCTAGGATTCTGGGCTGGAAAAGGAGCAAACATTGGAGACCTATTCTGAACAGCTCCAAAAGTCATGAAACTCCACGAAAGTCATTTTTGGAATTAATGATAATTATTGAGCGAAAGAAGTACCAGAGGAGGCCCACACCCTGGCCACGAGGGTTTGGGGCGCGCCCCCTGCCTCGTGGGCCCCCTGGTGGCCCTCCGGTGCCCATCATCCGCTATATGAAGTCTTTTACCCTGGAAAAAATCATAAGCAAGCTTACGGGACGAAACTCCGCCGCCACGAGGCGAAACCTTGGCGGAACCAATCTAGGGCTCCGACGGAGCTGTTCTGCCGAGGAAACTTCCCTACGGGAGGGGGAAATCATCACCATCGTCATCACCAACGATCCTCTCATCGAGAGGGGGTCAATCTCCATCAACATCTTCATCAGCACCATCTCCTATCAAACCCTAGTTCATCTCTTGTATCCAATCTTTGTACCCAAACCTTAGATTGGTACCTGTGGGTTGCTAGTAGTGTTGATTACTCCTTGTAGTTGATGCTAGTTGGTTTATCCGGTGGAAGATCATTTGTTCAGATCCTTAATGCATATTAATACTCCTCTGATCATGAACATGAATATGCTTTATGAGTAGTTATGTTTGTTCCCGAGGACATGGGTGAAGTCTTGTTATTAGTAGTCATGTGAATTTGGTATTCGTTCGATATTTTGATGAGTATGTTGTCTCTCCTCTAGTGGTGTTATGTGAACGTCGACTACATGACACTTCACCATTATTTGGGCCTAGAGGAAGGCATTGGGAAGTAATAAGTAGATGATGGGTTGCTAGAGTGACAGAAGCTTAAACCCTAATTTATGCGTTGCTTCGTAAGGGGCTGATTTAGATCCATATGTTTCATGCTATGGTTAGGTTTACCTTAATACTTCTTTTGTAGCTGCGGATGCTTGCAATAGGGGTTAATCATAAGTGGGATGCTTGTCCAAGAAAGGGCAGTACCCAAGCACCGGTCAACCCACATATCAAAGTATCAAAGTAACGAACGCGAATCATATGAGCATGATGAAAACTAGCATGATGATAATTCCCATGTGTCCTCGGGAGCACTTTTCTCATTATAAGAACTTGTCCAGGCTTGTACTTTGCTACAAAAAGGATTGGGCCGCCTTCCTGCACCTTATTTACCTTCATTGCTTGTTACCCGTTACAAGTTATCTTATCACAAAACTATCTGTTACCTACAATTTTAGTGCTTGCAGAGAATACCTTACTGAAAACCGCTTGTCATTTCCTTCTGCTCCTCGTTGTTCTGCACTCTTACTTATCGAAAGGACTATGATAGATCCCCTACACTTGTGGGTCATCATGCTGCACGTAACTACATCGCATGGCAATGCACGCGGCGCAACTTCATGCATATGGGGCCCCCGACGTGATCATGCGCAGGCCCAACCGCTGGCAGAGCGCGCGCGGAGGGACGCAAGCAGAGCGCTCCGCGGTCGCCTCAATGGCGAGCAACCATATATATGCATATATTAGTTGAACACGCAAGGAAAATCTTTCCACAAGTCGAGCGCACCTACGGACGCGAGCAGAGTGTGTCGTGGCGCCTAACAGCGAGCACAGCGTGTTGCGGCACGTAACGGCGAGCAGAGCGTGCCGAGGGACACGAGCAGAGCCGACACAGTGATACGTGGCAAATAAGACAAACTATGCGAGCGATGTCAGAGATATCAAGCACGAATCAGATTAGAGTTGCGCGTGCGATATGTGGCATACAGTTGATCCATCCTAGCTGTTTGTGATAGAATAAGCCGTGTGTGTTGTGGGAAAACACTTGCTGGTATATAACCTCAAATTTAACCGAAAAAATGTTAATGCATGTTACAAAAATTATATAACTGGAAACTATGTTCAAATATGAATCCAACGATATAATCTTTGGCGACATGCATTCGTATTTTATTAATTAAATCCTATTTATAAACCAGGATGGGGGTATAGTAGGTAATTAAATCACAAACATTTATTTATTAACCATATGTGTATGTGTCCTTTCGTCCTCCTCTCACATGTCTTGTCACCCTGCCGCCGCAGACGGTTCGAGCGCAAGCTTGAGCAGCGCGCGGGGGCATTCTTTTGGCCAAATAGTGGTGAGCCCGTTCCCGCGCAACCACGCAGGTTCCCGCGCAAGCTTCCTACCCGACTCGGTGAAATCCCCCAAAATCCCAATGCTTACCAGCCTACTATATAAAACCTCACGGCAGGCGAGTCCTGCGTCACATTTTCCCCTCCCTACCTGTAGCTTATCTTGTCTGCTTCTCCCACAATCGGCAATGGCACCGGCCCGTCGTAGTCGCTCAGCCACTCTGCCGTCATCAGAGCACAGCTCTAGCTGGGAGGCTACACCACGGCGGTAGTGCAGTCCCTGGCGTAGTATAGTGCACGTGGTGTCCCTATTGGGTGTGCGCGGAACACCCACCACATGCTCGGCCGCCGGTGCCCGTCGACAGCTGTTGTTGGCCGCCGTTGCTGCCACAGCAATGTCGAAAGCTAGGGCCATCGCCCGCTCCACCGTTGCGGCTTGAAGCCGGGAGGTGGCCATTGTGGCTGCCACCCCACTGCCGACCACTATGGCCATCACTCGCTCCGCCATCGCGGCCCGAATGCAGGAGGTGGTGATCGTGGCCGCCACCCCATCATCCGCCATAGGGATCATCACCTGCTTCGCCACCGCTGCCCGAAGGAGTGAGGCGGAGGTGGAGGCCTGCACGTGCGTCAGCGACCTTCCGTGCTACATCGAGTTCCTGCAGGAGGAGGAGGAGAGCCTTGTTGAGCACGCGAAGAGCCTTACCGCCGCCATGGCCGCAGCACACGCCAACGCAGAGGCAAGGAATCAGGAGATCTATGAGCAGTCCGGCCGCTTCAAGAGGAGTCATCTGGAGCGGCAGAGGGCGTTCAAGGTGAGCGTCACTAAAGGTGCAGCAGCGGCAGGCACCGCATTGCAGTTGTCCAGTTCGTTGGTAGTGTCCTCCTCCTCTTCCTCTTACTAAGCGCGCTCAACAAAGGAGAGGCTGCCAGAAGTAGTACAAAGCCCATCCGTAGTACTATTTAGTAGCTATTTTGTTCAGTTCATCTTACTATAGATGCAGTGGAACTGTACAACGTACTTAAAAGTAGCTATATATATATATAGCTGAACTAGCTATTTTAGTACGTGGTTGGCAACAATTGGGGAAAAGTTTGGTTAGTTCAGCTGTCGAGTTGAACTGTTTGTATAAATTAAGAATGATTGCTTAATCTATGAATGAAATCTATGCTTAATTACTGAATCTTAGTTGAAAAAATTAGATAGTGCTAGTTATTTTTAGCTGCATATTTTGACAAATCGCAGTGTTACCAGGATTGACAAATCGCAGTGTTAGTAGATCATAAAAATGTCAATCTTTCCAGTTTGACAAATGGGAATATACCCAATATGTCAGATGCAAATCTTACCAAATTGTCTGTACGTGGTTGCACACGGGTCACCCGAAAAAACCATTTGCGTTGAAGGGAGGTACAAATCCTGGTTGCCAAATTTTCTCTTGGCTTAGCGCCGAAGTCTCTCTTTGCATACCTTATTCAATCTGAACCGTTTATGTTGAAAAGATGAACAAATCCCTCGCAACGAATTTTCCCTTGGCTTACTGCGGAAGACCATAGCTCTCACTTTGCATACATGTGTTCTATCTAAAACGTTTGTGATGAAGAGCTGCACAAATCCTACTCGGCACATTTTCCCTTCGCTCTGGGGAAACTATTAGTTTACATATGGGCGTTCTATCTAAAACGTTTGCGATGTTAGAGTGGTAGCTATTTGTTTCAAAATGCCCGTGTTGACTATTATTTGAGTGCGCCTTCTCTCAAAATGGACATAAACAAAAAACCACATCATGTTGGGTGCCATTCCATGATAGCATGCCAAGTTCGATGAATTTCAGACAAGTTTTGGATTTACTAGAACTTAAAAACAAAGTATCTCAATGTTTTGCCGGCAATCAACAGTGCCCTGGTGTTTGAAATTCATTCCCATTTCTTGCATGGGACCTAAGTATGCACCCAAGCACACATATTTGATTTTTCAACCAATTTATATGCACTAGAGCATGTGCATGTAGTTCAAATTTGAATTATGCACATAAAATGCCTAGAAAACCCAGTTAATGTATAAATATGTCCAAACGAACCCCGAAAAATTCCAAAATTTAGCACAACACTCCTGTTGTTCTATGTTGACACTAGATTTTTTTTGAAAACAATAACAGGCTATGGATATCATTTCATCCCCAAAGGTGGCACGTTCCCTACCGAAACCATCAGGCTTGTTGTGAGAAGCTCTGTTTTGTGAGAAGCTTATACCCAAACCTGCCCTAAATGGGACAAAAATTTACCACGGCATGTCGGGTGCCATTCCATGATAGCATGCCAAGTTTCATGAATTTCAGACGACTTTTGAATTTATTAGAATTTAAAAACCAGGCATCTCAATGTTTGCGAACGAGTGACGGTGGAGGGTGTTTGACATTCATTCCCATTTCTTGCATGGGACCTAAGCATGCAACAAAGGACATAGATTTGGATTTTCAACCAATTTATATGCATTAGAGCATGTGCATGTATTTCAAATTTGAAGTATGCACATAAATGCATTGAAAACTCAATTAATGCATAAAAATGTCCAGATGAACCCCAAAAATTCCAAAATTTAACACAACACTCCTGTTGTTCTATGTTGACACTAGAGAAAAAATTGAAATCAAGAAGAGGCAACGACTATCTTTTCGCCCAGAAAGGTGAAACGTTCCCTACTGAAACCATCAGGCTTGTTGTGAGAAGATCTGGTTTGTGAGAAGCTCATATATACCAAAACCTGCCCCAAATGGGACAAAATATTTACCATGGCATGTTGATGCCGCTCCATGATAGCATGCCATGTTTCATGAATTTTAGACGAGTTTTGAATTTACTAGAATTTAAAAACTAGTTATCTCAATGTTTGCGGCCGAGTGATAGTGGCACGGTGTTTGACATTCATTCCCATTTCTTGCATGGGACATAAGCATGCAACCAAGGACACGTATTTGAATTTTCAACCAATTTATATGCATTAGAGCATGTGCATGTAGTTTAAATTTGAATTATGCACATAAATGCATTGAAAACTCAATTAATGCATAAAAATGTACAAACGAACCCTGAAAATTTCCAAAATTTAACACAATGCTCTTGTCGTTCTATGTTGACGCTAGAGAAAAAAATTGAAATCAAGAAGAGGCAACAGATATCGTTTCGTCTAGAAAGGTGAAACACTCCCTACCTTAACCATGAGGCTTGTTGCGAGAATCTCTAGTTCGTTAGAAGCTTATACCCCAACCTGCCCCAAATGGGATAATATTTTTACCACTGCATGTTGATGTCATTCCATGATAGCATGTCAAGTTTCATGAATTTCATATGACTTTTCGATTTACTAGAATTTTAAAACCATGTATCTCAATGTTAGCTATCGAGCGACAGTGGAAAAGGTGTTTGACATTTATTCCCTTTTCTTGTATGGGACCTAAGGTTGCAACCAAGGACACACATTCGATTTTTCAATCCGTTTATATGCACTGGAGCATGTGCATGTAGTTCAAATTTGAATTATGCACATGAATGCATAGAAAACTCAGTTAATGTGTACAAATGTCCAAGCAAACCCCGAAAAATCCCAAAAAATTGCACAACACTCTTGTTGTTCTATGTTGACACGAGAAGAGGCAACATATATCGTTTCGTTCCCCAAGGTGGCACGTTCCCTACCGAAACCATCAGGCTGGTTGTGAGAGAAGCTCTGGTTTGCGAGAAGCTTATACCATAACCTGCCCCACATGAGACAATTTTTTTTACCCCAGCATGTTGATGTCGTTCCATGATAGCATGCCAAGTTTCATGAATTTCAAATGAGTTTTGTATTTACTAGAATTACAAAAGCAAGCACCTCAACATTTGCCGGGGAGCCACGGTGTCGTGATGTTTCAAATTCATCCCCATTTCTTGAATGGGACGTAAGCATCAACCCATGGACACATATATCATTTTACAACCCATTTTGGTGCACCAGAGGATGTGCATGTAGTTTAATTTTGAATTGTGCAACTGAAATGCATATAAAACCAAGTTACTGTATAAAAATGTCCAAACGAACCCTGAATAATTCCAATTTTTTTGATGGCACACCTATAGTTGCATGTTCACTGCAGATAAAAGTTCTAGCAATTCAAACACCATCCTTTGCAGCTGTGACCCCATTATGTAATTCAAATCAAGACGAAAAGTCAAGTAGATCGCACACAGTTTACCAACCGTGTGAGATCCAGTACAAAATATCCTGGAGCATCATCGGTGTATAGTACGCATACGGCTTACGCGAGAAGGTGCGTCGGCTACAGTGTGGGTGTGTTGTAGTCTCCTTTGTGTACCCAAAATATGCAATGACGTGGATGAGCACTATAACCAGGGAAATTGGAACCAAAATTTTTGACGTTCAAAATCATCACACACGGGTTAAGCTATCTGAATCGTTTGTGATGTTCACATATCATACACAGTTCTGAATAAGGGACCGTGTCTGATGACACTTTGCACGCCAGTTTTTCGCTGAACCGATTCAAAAATTTTGGCTTCCGCGAAAATATCTACCTCCCCGCACCCTCCCCCTTACCAAAAGCCACATTGCCCCTATTTCTGCCTTCCTTTCCAAGTTGAAACCTTCACTCCTTGCTTGCAGCGCTGCCCCCTCGCCAGTGACCCTCCTTCACGCTGCTCGGTCTCGTCTATCTAGGCAGGTAATCCACACCAGACCCCCATCCTCCTCCTTCCACATCCCACATGCCCTGAGTGCTGACACGACACCTTCCACCAAAATCACCGACCCCTCCACCAAATAAGCGCCGCCCTAAGCCATGGTGCAAGCAGTATAGCCAGGAGCTCAAGGAGCATTTGGTAGCGGACAAGAAAATCATGGCCGCACGCGCGGATGAGGTCGTGATGGCTGCCATTGGTGCCGACCCCTAGATCTTGGAGGAGCACCTCGCCGTAGAGGCCACCGTCGACGCCTCGCATGCCGACACCACGACACGATTGGCTGCTTTAAACACTCATGGCGTTTTCTCGAGGCCACCCTCGGTGCCTTCGACAAAGACTACGAGTTGTTTTCTAAGCATGCACGTGCTTACCTCAACTCGAGAGCCAGCAGGTTGGTGCCCGGAGCGGCTCAGGCAACTGACCACATGATGAGGGCACCCACAATGTGGAGGCCTCGCCCTCTTCCATGTCCAAGGAGCCAATCATCATCAATATCTCCGACAATGAGGAGTAGCTTCTCTTATTAGCTCACTATAAGGACCCATGTTCAGTTTGCTAGCTACTGCCTTTCCTTAACAAATTCTAATGAATTGTGCTATCTACTTTTACCATGCAATTTGTTGCACTAGTGTATATGTTCTATATGTCGTGCAATGTGGTGCTCACTTATTAACTTTTTGGTTAATTAGTTGTCGTGTTCAGTTAACTGTTTGGTTTAATTCTGCAAATGTGATGTTCAATTCTTCAGGGTGCAATTTTGTATTGTCTTCCATGTGAGAAATAAATTGATTTTTTCTTTACAAAACACATGAGAAACAAATACAATTGCTATATTTCCAAGTTGTCAAGCATGCTTGGTTTGGTTAACTGTTTGATCTTCTAGTATGTTATACATTGTGCAATGTGGTGCTCAGTTAACGTTTGGTTCATTTGTTGTGGTGTTTAGTTAACTGTTTGGTTCCATTCTGTAATGCGATGTTCAATTGTTGTGGGTGCATTCTGTTATTGTATACCATGTGAGAAATAAATGGAATTTGGCTGTACTAAATACATGAGAAACAAATACAATTGCTATATTTCCGAGTTGTTAAGCAAGCTTGGCTTGGTTAACTGTCCGATCTTCTATTAGGAGTATGTTATATTGTGCAATGTGGTGCTCAGTTAATGTTTGGTTCATTTGTTGTGGTGTTTAGTTAACTGCTTGGTTCAATTCTGCAATGCAATGTCCAATTGTCATGGGTAGAATTTTTGTATTGTTGTGCATGTGAGGAATAATCGAATTTGGTTGCAATTAATACATGGGAAACATAAACAATTGCTATATTTCCTAGTTCTTAATCATGCTTGGTTTGTGTAAGTGCATCTAGTGCCCTTAGTGATTTTGGTGTATTGAAGACTTATAGGTTAAGGAACTGATGCGTTTGTGAGTGTACACAGGTCTATAAGTCTATGCGGAGTTTGATATTTACAGAGAAATTCGACCCCTAAAAAGGAAGTTCTTCAACTGAAGACTTTGGATCTCTGAAGACTTTCTGAAGACTTTGAAAGTGAAGAAATTGGTGTGACCTTGAAGACTAGGCAATCATTCGAGGAACATGAAGCGTGAAGACTTTTGTTTTCGTAGTTTCATTTTCTCTTTCTTGAGTCATAGGAAACACCGTACTGTTAAAGGGGGTCGAGGAAATACTAAGGAAAAATTTTCATGTGATGCTCAACTCAAAATCCTACACCTACCAATCCCTTCGAGTGAAGCCATTGGAAATCTCATACAGTTCAGTCATATTCTTCAGTGACAGAGACAAAGTTCTTATGGTCTCTGAAGAATTTGTTCTGACTGAGGAGTTAGGAATTCACCGGTGTGAATTGCCTACACAGTGAGGAACATGATAGTCCTGAGGATTTTGTTAGTCAAAATTCCGACGGTTGCTGTGCTATGCGCCAGCGGTTCTAAAATATCTACCCACCTAACGGTCATATCAGACAAGGGAATTTATGTCTTATCATGTCGGGCTGCTCCCTAGGCTATAAATAGCCGCCCCCTTCAACCACTAGCTGGTTGGCTGCTCCGAGAGAAACTGACACTTGTCATTTGAGAGCATCCCATCCTCCGAGGACTTTGAGCGAAAATCATCAAGTGAGGAAAACCCAAAACCCAACACCTACAAACCCAAAGTGATTGAGCATCACTGAAGAGATTAATCCTGCGTGGATCCGACACTTGTTTCCTTTGAAGACTGTGCTTCTTCCAGACGGTTAGGTGTCAATGTCTAGAGCATCCAAGAGGAATTGTGGATCGCCGAGTGACCGAGTTTGTGAAGGTTCAGAAGTCACCTGAAGACTTACCACGAGTGATTGGGTGAGGTCTGTGTGACCTTAGCTCAAGGAGAATAAAGTGAGGACTGTGTGTCCGGGACTGGGTGTCCTCGAGTTTAAATACTTAGCTGCTCCAACCAGATGTACAACTGAGACAACAGTTGGAACTGGTCTACCAAATCATTGTCTTCACCAAGCCTGCTGGTTCTATTTCCTCAACTCTTTCATTTCCTCATGTCTTTTGTTGTGTGCCTGTTCATATCTGTTTGAAGACTTTGACTGAAGACTTTCTCAATTTCCTCAGATCAATTTCTTCAGTCAGTCTGTCTTCTTTCTTGTGTTATCCTGTGTTTACGCTTTCTGTACTCTGTGCTTGTCTTCATTTCATCATGATGACTATGCTTGTGTTCTGTTATGTTTACTTCTGAGTACTTATTCCGCTGCTAGTAGTTCTTCATTTAGGAATTTCCTCACCAGCAAATTCCTCAGTGAAGAATTCATAAAAATCGCCTATTCACCCCCCCTCTAGTCGATATAACGCACTTTCAATTTGGATAAATGGGTTTTCTAGGTGGCTTGAATTAATCTGATGAATCTGCAATGTGCTTAGTATTCATCGACACATTTTACTAATAGCATGCGAACCCTCACTTAACCTGATCACTAACTACCTTATATGTGTTGCAGGGAAACAATGGGAAGCACTGAGGTTTACAATCGAGGTTTGCATATGCATGGTCCTTTGTCTAATAGCACATTATTGTGCAATTGCAGGAACCATTCTAATACTTGGGTTTTAAACAAATTGGTCTTGCACATATAGGTCCTACTGCTAGACGTTTTGACCCACTGTTCGACCCTTTTTGCATATGGGGAAATGAGTTGTCCATGAATACCAGTTAAGTCAAGAAACTTAGAAAGATTGTTAGGATAAAAAAATTAGCGACAAAAAAAACAAGATCTTTGTCTACACAATGAAGAAGACATCAGTTCACTACAGGATGGTACTAACTATTAGACCTTGCCTTTTTTTATTCCTTTGCCCCATTTCCAATATAGAGAAGATATTTATGCACATCCTTGTTTTCAGGCCTTTCCAAAGCAGTTCACTGATGATTACCTCTCAAACCACCTATATGGTCAAGAGGCGAGGAAGGTATTCATACAACACCCACGGTTCAATATTGAAGTGTTCCTGAAGAGGACGAAGGATGGACGGTCAATCATCCACAAGCACTGGCCTAAAGTTGCAAAGACCTTCAACATCAATGAATGCTCAATATTCGCATTCTGCTTCAGCAGTTTTCTAGATGAGACACATCTGTCTATGTACCGTCTATGATGCTAATTTCAAAAGATTATAGATGTTGCATGTGAAACTTGGTGCTGGTGTAGTTGTGTAATGGGGCAGCTGAGTGCTGAAGCTATATGATGCTGTACTCTGATGTATTTCAATTATGAAAATGAAATATATTGTGTGCTTAATATGAAAAGTCAATTAGATCAACAAATGGATTATTAATAATAGGATAATTAGCCTGCTATTTGGGTTTTTTCTATTGCAAAAGGTTACTGAGAAAACACCGTGGGCGATGACGTGATACGTCTTCAATGTATCTATAATTTTTTATTGTTCCATGCTATCATATTATCCATCTAGGATGTTTTATATGCATTTATATGCTATTTTATATGATTTTTGGGTGTCACATCCCTAGCTTCTGGCATTGCTCTAGGTTAGCTTCATGTGTGCATCATGTCTATATTTTTGAAACTTGAATTGAGGAATATTGGAAGCCTCAAAACCCTAAATAAAAGAGGGGCAAAAACCCTAGAAATCTCATTCATTGCTCCAAAAGGCTCTTCTTAAATGTTTGATAATTTTTGGTAAGGGTTCTGGTCCCAACCAAAATATTGAACATTTTTAAGGATTTATTTTTGGGACTTTGAATTTAAATCATTAGCTATTTGAATTTGAATTATATTCATATAATTAGAATATAATTTCAAATACCCCTGAAATATTTTATGAGCTTTTGGAAAAGTCCATCTAGCCAAATAAAATTATTCAGAGGAGTTTTTGGCATTGTTTGAATTTGTTTAAAATTCAAAACAGTGGCAAAACGAAATTAAATAAAACAAAACAGAAGAAA
>NC_041381.1:290127352-290228628 GCF_002162155.2 Triticum dicoccoides | reverse complement strand
CCCTCCCCCTCGCTCCTCTGTTTCCCCTCCCGCGACCGAATGGAGGCCGTCGCCGCCGACCAGCGCTCGCGCGGCCACAGCCACCGTCTCGCCTCCCCGACGCCTCCCAAAGCTCCGTTGTTCCGCCCTCGTCCTCCTCGCCGTCTCACGCGACCAGAAGGGCCCCGAGCAGCCGCCATCGTCATCATCCCCAAGCTTCGGCCCCGGCGCCCTTCTCCGTCGATTCGGCCACTCCGGCGCGCCCCCGAGCCCACTAACCCTCCCTACAGCTCCGCGGTGAGCCTCCGTGCAGAACCCCTCTCTTTCCCCTCATGTTTGCGAGCTCTAGGCCATAGCTCCGCCACGGCCGAACTCCGGCGGCCGCAACCGAGCTCGCCGTCGTCAGCTCCGGCCTCCCCACGACCTAGCAACCGCACCGCTCGACGCGCGGGAGCAAGGGCTCTCCAACGAGCCCAGGCACGGCCTCGTCCGTGCCCTGTAGCATGTTTCTGACGGTCGCCACCGTCCCGGACCTCGCCGGCGTCGAGACGCCGGTGGGGTTGACCCACTTGACCACGGCAGAACCCCCCTGGGTCGATGACAGGTGGGGCCAGCCCCTGTTAATTAGTTTAGGTGTTAGATTGGTTAACACTAATTAAGTTAGCTAATTAGATAGGCCACTGACATGCGGGCCCCGCCCGGCTAACTAAGTTAGTTAGGGCTAACTAACTTGGTTAGTTGACTGGGTCACTGACCAGTGGACCCCACTGGTCAGGTTTGACCTGGTCGGCGCCCGTTGACCTGCTGACGTCACTATGAGGTCATGATGACGCAATAATTCCTTTCTGGAATTTAAATAAATCTTAAATGATTTAATAATTCCAGAAAATAGCTAAAACTTCTAAAATTCATAGAAATTCAACCGTAACTCCAAATTAAATAATTTATATATGAAAAATTATCAGAAAAATTCAAGGAATCCATCTGTACCATTTTCATGCATGTTAGAACAACTTATAGCTGCTGTTTAGCACAAATCAATTAAATGGCATTTGAATAATCACATATGGAGTTTGAATTTGAATCTTGTATTCAAACCAACCCCATTTAACTTGTTGCTAGATGCATTAGCCCAAAACACATTCATTTTGCCATGTCATGATCATGCATCATATTGTGCATTGCATTGATTGTGTTCCCTTCTGTGTTGCCGGTATTTGTCCCCTCTCGATAGACGTGATACCGATGATGTGATCGTTGACACTGATGAAGACTCAATGTTATCTTCAGAAGTGCCAGGAAAGCAAAACCCCCCTTGTTCATTTCGATACAATCCTACTCTCTCGCTCCTGCTCTCTTTTAATGCATTAGGACAACACCGAATCATCTGTTACTTGCTGCGGTAGCTGAACCCCTTTATCCTCTGCATGACCTGTCATTGCCACAGTAAATAGATGAAACCCACTAGCATGAGTAGGAGTTGTTTGAGCCCTGTTGTGCCTACTCATTCTTGCTTGTTTGTCATGCCTGCTACTGCTTAGAGTTGAGTCAGGTCTGATTCATCGGGGATGAATCAGAGGTGTGTGAACATGTCCTATTGTGTGTGAGCTAAGTGTGTGAACACGTTTTGGTAAAGGTAGCGGTGAGAGGCCATGTAGGAGTACATGGTGGGTTGTCTCATTGCAGCCGTCCTCAGGAACTGAGTTCTGTGTTTGTGATCCATGATTCAGCTACTACCATACATTGGGCCCTGAAATATGACCCCGCTCGACTTCTTATTCACCCTTGTCCTCTGTCCAGGAGTTGCAAGTAGTTTCTGGTGTTGTAGTATGCTGGAGGCCGTGGACAGCGCTGACCGTAGGGGTGGGCTGTGATGCGGTAGGCACGTGGCCGGGTATACCGGGCGCCCGTTTGGTGTCACGGAACCCTGTTCACATCGTTTGGGGCTGTGAGCGAAACTCCGGCCGGATCTCCTCATGGATGGAACCCGAATAGGCGATAAACCTGGACTAGAGACTTGAGTGTTTAGGTAGGTCGTGGTCTACACCCACGTCGGCTTTCGCTTGAAGTCTGCCGAGCACATGTCGTGTGCAGACGCTAAGTGGTGGAAACATGTATGAAGAAGTACACCCCTGCAGGGTTAACATCATCTATTCGAATAGCCGTGTCCGCGGAAAAGGACTTCTGGGTTGCTTATATCAGCTCATAGACAAGTGAAAGTGGATACTTTAAAATACGCAAGATAAGCGTGAGTGCTATGGATGGCGTTCTCGTAGGGAGACGGGAGCGGATCCATAGTGGTGTATTGATATGGTGAATATGTGGACTCGTGTGCGCCACCTCAAAAGAGTCGCTTGCAGTCGTAGTTAGGATAGCCACCGAGTCAAAGCTGGCTTGCTGCAGTTAAACCCCACCACCCCTTTGTTGATAATGATGCATATGTAGTTAGTTCTGATGTAAGTCTTGCTGGGTACATTTGTACTCACGTTTGCCTATTCTATGTTTTTGCAGAGAGACTTCGGTCTCACTAGTAGTTTCGCGTGGACTTCAACGTTTAGCTTGTTACCTCAGCTACGATCTTGTGCCCCGGCAGGATCTGGTAGATAGTCAGGCTTCTCAGCCTTTTTCATTTATAGATGTCTGTACTCAGACATGATAGCTTCCGCTTGTGCTTTGACTTGTATGCTCTGATTGTTGGGTCATGAGACCCATGTTTGTAATATCTCGCTCCTCGGAGCCTATTGATTAAAATACTTGATTTGTAGAGTCATGTTGTGATGCCATGTTGTATTTGCACATATCGAGCATATTGTGTGTATGTTATTGAAATGCTTGGTATGTGTGGGATCTGGCTATCTAGTTGTTTATCCTTAGTAGCCTCTCTTACCGGGAAATGTCTCCTAGTGTTTCCACTGAGCCATGGTAGCTTGCTACTGCTCCGGAACACTTAGGCTGGCCGGCATGTGTCCTTCTTTGTTCCTGTGTCTGTCCCTTCGGGGAAATGTCACGCGATGAATACCGGAGTCCTGTTAGCCCGCTACAGCCCGGTTCACCGGAGTCCTGCTAGCCCAGTGCTACAGCCTGGATTCACTCGCTGATGACCGACACGTTCGATGTTGGGTCATGGATGCCTGTCCCTGTAAGTTTGTGCCACTTTGGGTTTACGACTAGCCATGTCAGCCCGGGCTCCTTACCATATGGATGCTAGCGACACTACCATATACGTGTGCCAAAAGACGCAAACGGTCCCGGGCAAAGGTAAGACGACACCCGTGGGAATACCGTGCGTGAGGCCGCAAAGTGATATGAGGTGTTACATGCTAGATCGATGTGGCATTGAGTCGGGGTCCTGACATTGGGACTAACCTATTAACCTAGAGCCCAGTGCCAGTTTCTGTTTTTCCTTGTTTTTGAGTTTTACAAAAAAGGAATACCAATCAGAATCCAATTGACGTGCCAATTTTTGATGATTTTTTATGGACCAAAAGAAACCCCCAGAGTAAAAGAGTTGGGCCAGAAGAGTTCCGGGCTGCCCACGAGGGTGGGGGTGCGCCCACCTCCCCTGGGCGCGCCCCCTATCTCATGGACGACTCGGATACCCCCCTCACGTGAGACCTATGCCAAAAAATTCCTATAAATACAGAGACACCTAGGAATAAACCTAGATCGGGAGTTCCGCCGCCGCAAGCCTCTGTAGCCACCAAAAACCAATCAGGATCTTGTTCCGGCACCCTGCCGGAGGGGTGATCTCTCACCGGTGATCATCTTCATCATCCCGGCGCTCTCCATGACGAGGAGGTAGTAGTTCACCCTCGGGGCTGAGGGTATGTACCAGTAGCTATGTGTTTGATCTCTCTCTCGTGTTCTTGATACGGCATGATCTTGATGTATCACGAGCTTTGCTATTATAGTTGGATCTTATGATGTTTTCCCCCCTCTACTCTCTTGTAATGGATTGAGTTTTTCCTTTGAAGTTATCTTATCAGATTGAGTCTTTAAGGATTTGAGAACACTTGATGTATGTCTTGCATGTGCTTATCTGTGGTGACAATGGGATATTCATGCGATCTACTTGATGTATGTTTTGTTGATCAACTTGCGGGGTCAGTGACCTTGTGAACTTATGCATAGGGGTTGGCACACGTTTTCGTCTTGACTCTCTGGTAGAAACTTTGGGGCACTCTTTGAAGTACATTGTGTTGGTTTGAATAGATGAATGTGAGATTGTGTGATGCATATCGTATAATCATACCCATGGATACTTGTGGTGACATTGGAGTATCTAGGTGACATTAGGGTTTTGGTTGATGTGTGTCTTAAGGTGTTATTCTAGTACGAACTCTAGGATAGATTGAACTGAAAGAATAGCTTCGTGTTATTTTACTACAGACTCTTGAATAGATCGATCAGAAAGAATAACTTTGAGGTGGTTTCATACCCTACAATAATCTCTTCGTTTGTTCTCCGCTATTAGTGACTTTGGAGTGATTCTTTGTTGCATGTTGAGGGATTGTTATATGATCTAATTATGTTATTATTGTTTAAAGAACTTGCACTAGTGAAAGTATGAACCCTAGGCCTTGTTTCCTAGCATTGCAATACAATTTGTGCTCACTTTTATCATTAGTTACCTTGCTGTTTTTATATTTCCATATTACAAAAACCTATATCTACCATCCATATTAAACTTGTATCACCATCTCTTCGCCGAACTAGTGCACCTATACAATTTACCATTGTATTGGGTGTGTTGGGGACACAAGAGACTCTTTGTTATTTGGTTGCAGGGTTGCTTGAGAGAGACCATCTTCATCCTACGCCTCCCACGGATTGATAAACCTTAGGTCATCCACTTGAGGGAAATTTGCTACTGTCCTACAAACCTCTGCACTTGGAGGCCCAACAACGTCTACAAGAAGAAGGTTGCGTAGTAGACATCAAGCTCTTTTCTGGCGCCGTTGCCGGGGAGGTGAGTGCTTGAAGGTATATCTTTAGATCTTGCAATCGAATCTTTTTGTTTCTTGTTTTATCACTAGTTTAGTATATAAAAGAAAAATACAAAAAAATGGAATTGAGGGTGCCTCATATGCTTCATCTTTTTAATGTCTTCCGTGAAAATAAGGATTCCAAAAATTGTGCTCAAGTAATAGAAGAAGAATTACATAGAATGCTTGGCATAAAATATGTTAATGATGAGCATGATTGCAATGTTGTTAGTATGAGTTCTTTGAATACCCATGATGCTAATGATATGCAAAGCCACAATCTTGGGGATGCTATGTTTGATGAATATGACATTTTTTGTCCCCCAAGTTTTGATGAGCAAATTTATTATGATGAAAGCATGCCTCCTATTTATGATGATCATTGTGATGATACGTATGCCATAAAGAATAGACATAACCATGAAACTTGTCATCATGATTTAATTTTAAATTGGATTATGCTTCACATGGTAGTTATTTTGTTGAGTTTGCTCCTACTACTATTCATGAGAAGAAGTTTGCTTATGTGGAGAGTAGTAAAATTTATATGCTTGTGCATCATGAAAAT
Source organism: Triticum dicoccoides (assembly GCF_002162155.2). Taxonomy (NCBI): domain Eukaryota; kingdom Viridiplantae; phylum Streptophyta; class Magnoliopsida; order Poales; family Poaceae; genus Triticum; species Triticum dicoccoides. The sequence continues at coordinate 290,223,096 of NC_041381.1, read as the reverse complement.
AATGCTTTATGTGATGGTTATATTGTTGAATTCATTCATGATGCTACTGAAAATTATTATGAGGGAGGAACATATGCTTGTAGGAATTGCAATAATATCAAGTTTCCTCTTCATGTGTTGAAAATCTTGAAGCTATGCTTGTTTTACCTTCCTATGCTAGTTAATTCTTGTTCCCGTAAGTTGTTTTCTCATAAAAATCCTATGCATAGGAAGTGGGTTAGGCTTAAATGTGCTAATCATATGCTTCATGATGCTCCCGTTATGTTTCAATTCTTATCTTTTATGTGAGCATCATTATCATCATCATGCCTAGCTAGGAAGGCATTAAAGAAAAGCGCTTGTTGGGAGACAACCCAACATTTACTGTTACTGTTTTTGTGTGTCCACATGATTATTCTACTGTAGTAATCATGTTTTATAGCTTTTGTTTCAATAAAGTGCCAAGTAAGACCTTTAGGATAGCTTATGGTGATAGTTGTGTTGGTCCTGCTGAAAATTAGAAACTTTTGCACCCAGCAAATTAGTTTTGAAAATTCACAAAAACGTGCTTTTGATCTGATTCTTTTTGCCCTGGATTGGTACACAAATTTGTCACACTTTCCTAATTCAGTAGGAGTTTTGGTGTTACAGAAGTATTCCGGAGTTATAGATTACTACAGACTATTCTGTTTCTCACAGATTCTGTTTTCTATGTGTTGTTTGTTTATTTTGATGAATCTATGAGTAATATCGGAGGGTATGAACCATAGATAAGTTGGAATACAGTAGATGTTACACCAATATGAATTTAGAATGATTTCACAATAGTACCAAAAGTGGTGATTTTTCTTATACTAAAGGAGCTTATGAGTTTTCTGTTGAGTTTTGTGTTGTGAAGTTTTCAAGTTTTGGGTAAAGATTCGATGGACTATGGAATAAGGAGTGGAAAGAGCCTAAGCTTGGGGATGCACAAGGAACCCCAAGGTAATATTCAAGGACAACCAAGAGCCTAAGCTTGGGGATGCCCCAGAAGGCATCCCCTCTTTTGTCTTCGTTCATCGATAACTTTACTTGGAGCTATATTTTTATTCACCACATGATATGTGTTTTGCTTGAAGCGTCATTTTGTTTTATTTTGTTTCCCTTTCTGTTTGAATAATATCCCAAGATCTGAAATTCTTAAATATTAGAGAGTCTTCACATAGTTGCATAATTATTCGACTACTCATTGATCTTCACTTATATCTCTCGGAGTAGTTTGTCATTTGCTCTAGCGCTTCACTTATATCTTTTTAGAGCACGACGATGGTTTTATTTTATAGAAATAGATGAACTCTCATGCTTCACTTATATTATTTTGAGAGTCTTAAACATCATGGTAATTTGCTTTAGTTATTAATTTAGTCCTAATATGGTAGGCATCCAAGAGGGATATAATAAAAACTTTCATATAAAGTGCATTGAATACTAAGAGAAGTTTGATTCCTTATGATTGTTTTATGATATGAAGATGGTGATATTAGAGTCATGCTGGTGAGTAGTTGTGAATTTGAGAGATACTTGTGTTAAAGTTTGTGATTCCCGTAGCATGCACGTATGGTGAACCTTTATGTGATGAAGTTGGAGCATGATTTATTTTTTGGTTGTCTTCCTTTGTGTGGAGGTCGAGATCACGCGATGGTTAACTCCTACCAACCCTTCCCCTAGGAGCATGCGTGTAGTACTTTGTTTTGATGACTAGTAGATTTTTGCAATAAGTATGTGAGTTTTTTATGACTAAGTTGAGTCCATGGATTATACACACTCTCATCCTTCCACCATTGCTAGCCTCTCTAGTATCGCGCAATTTTCGCCGGTACCATACACCCACCATATACCTTCCTCAAAACAGCCACCATACCTACCTATTATGGCATTTCCATAGTCATTCCGAGATATATTGCCATGCAACTTTCCGCCGTTCGGTTTATTATGACACGCATCATTATTGTCATATTGCTTTGCATGATCATGTAGTTTACATCGTATTTGTGGAAAAGCCACCGTTCATAATTCTTTCATACATGTCACTCTTGATTCATTGCACATCCTAGTACACCGCTGAAGGCATTGATATAGAGTCATATCTTGTTCAAAGTATCGAGTTGTAATTCTTGAGTTGTAAGTAAATAATAGTGTGATGATCTTCATTATTAGAGCATTGTCCCAGTGAGGAAAGGATGATGGAGACTATGATTCCCCCACAAGTCAGGATGAGACTCCGGACGAAAAATAAAAAAAATGAGAAAAAGAGGCCATAAAAAAGACAAAAGGCCCAAATAAAAAAAATAAAAAAATGAGAGAAAAAGAGAGAAGGGGCAATGCTACTATCCTTTTACCACACTTGTGCTTCAAAGTAGCACACTGATCTTCATTATAGAGAGTCTCCTATTTTGTCACTTTCATATACTAGTGGGAATTTTCATTATAGAACTTGGCTTGCATATTCCAATGATGGACTTCCTCAAATTCTCTAGGTCTTTGTGAGCGAGCAAGTTGGATGCATACCCACTTAGTTTCTTTTGTTGAGCTTTCATATATTTATAGCTCTAGTGCATCCATTGCATGGCAATCCCTACTCACTCACATTGATATCTATTGATGGGCATCTCCATAGCCCATTAATATGCCTAGTTCATGTGAGACCATCTTCCTTTTTTTTGTCTTCTCCACAACCATCACTCTATTCCACCTATAGTGCTATGTCCATGGCTCACGCTTATGTATTGCTTGAAAGTTGAAAAGGTTTGAGAATATTAAAGTATGAAAGAATTGCTTGGCTGAAACCGGGGTTCTGCATGATTTGAATATTTTATGCGATGAAGATGAAGCATAGCCAGACTATATGATTTTGTAGCGATAGCTTTCTTTGGCAATGTTATTTTGAGAAGACATGATTGCTTTATTAGTATGCTTGAAGTATTATTATTTTTATGTCAATATTAAACTTTTGTTTTGAATCTTATGGATCTGAATATTCTTGCCACAATAAAGAAAATTACATGGATAAATATGTTAGGTAGAATTCCACATCAAAAATTATATTTTTATCATTTACCTACTCGAGGACGAGCAGGAATTAAGCTTGAAGATGCTTGATACGTCTCCAACGTATTTATAATTTTTTATTGTTCCATGCTATTATATTATCCATCTAGGATGTTTTATATGCATTTATATGCTATTTTATATGATTTTTGGGACTAACCTATTAACCTAGAGTCCAGTGCCAGTTTCTCTTTTTTCCTTGTTTTTGAGTTTTACAGAAAAGGAATACCAAACAGAGTCTAATTGACGTGCCAATTTTTGATGATTTTTTATGGACCACAAGAAGCCCCCAGAGTAAAAGAGTTGGGCCAGAAGAGTCTCGAGCTGCTCGCGAGGTTGGGGGGCGAGCCCACCCACCGGGCGTGCCCCCCTATCTCGTGGACGACTCAGAGACCCCCCTAATGTGAGACCTACGCCAAAAATTCCTATTTAAATCAATAAAGAGGCTAGCCAACTCGCATGGAGGAGGCTCCCCCGATTTGCACCTTCGCTGGACGTTAGATCATGGTTGACTGAGTCTTTTTTTGCCTGCCTTCCGTTGGATCTCGCTGGGAAATGACTCATGTTGTTTTGACCGTGTGGTGAAATCTTGACAGTGTATGGCGTGTGGGCTCGAGCTAGATCCGATTGGCTGGGTTAAACTTTTCTGGGTGTACACACGCTTCTCTACACGCGCCGCGCCCTCCGCGTCGTGCGGAGCAACTCGCATGGAGGAGGCTCCTCCGATTTGCACCTTCGCTGACCGTTAGATCATGGTTGGCCGAGTCTTTTTTTGCCTGCCGTCCATTGGATCTCCCTGGGAATTGACTCATGTCGTTTTGACCGTGTGGTGAAATCTGGATAGTGTATGGCGTGTGGGCTCGGGCTAGATCCGATTGGCTGGGTTAAATTTTTCTAGGTGTACACGCGCCTCTCTACACGCGTCGCGCCCTCCGCATCGTGTGGAGTGGGCGAGCTCGTCTGCAATTGGCTAGAGGGAGATAGAGGATGGACTGACGCATACGAACCCGCCCCACGAACTATGATGGGTGGGCCTTGTTGGCTGATGGTCCCACACAACGGTAGCTGGGCTTGTTTTCTTCCGCGTGCATATTGACCGGGTCATCTAGCGGGAGATAAAAATCATGGACCGGTCTAGCGAGCGGCCGGCTGCTCACTATACTTTGCGAGCGGCCGGCCCAAAATTGCTAGTTTTGGTCCTCTAATAATTTATAAATAGCAATTATCTATTGTGTGTCTTTTTCTGTTAGTTAATGGATGTTTTTATTAGCACTAAATGCGTATAGCAAATGCGTACAGACTGGTCCGTGAAACACATTTATTTTCGTCTCTTAAATCTTTAAAAAGTCATATCTTTTAAACCACACGTTGGAATTCAGATCCGTTTTCACCTTTGGGTTCATCGCGACGAGATCTTCGAAACTAGATCCCATATGGGTATGTTTCGACGAATTTTTTTTGATGCCAACTTTGGTGCTATATGGCGCAACTATAGTACTGCATTATGCAACTAGACTACATTGCCGTGCCAACTGAGTATATGTGTGTGTAACTAGTCCTGCCAACTAAATATTAATGCTTGTGCAACTAGTGTCCTACCAACTAAACATCAATGTGTGTGCAACTAGACTATATTACAAGCCAACTAAGCATATGTGTGTGCAACTAGTCTTCCTGCCAACTAAACATCAATGTGTGTGCAACTAGACTACACTACAAGCTATGATAATTCATATGCGACTATGCGGACCAGATTATGCAACTATGTGGCCATGTATGTGCCAACTAGGACTACTATGTGTGCAACGACAACTACTGAGGATGCAGCTCCAAAAAACTGGGTTTGAAAAAAATTGCACCATGCAGTACTAAAGTTGCACAAAGCAGTACTGAAGTTGCACAATACAGCGCCAAAGTTGGCATCAAAAAAATTTCGTCGAAACATATCCATGCGGGATCTAGTTTCGAAGATCTCGTCGCGATGAATCCAACGGTGAAGACGGATCTGAATTCCGACGTGTGGTTTAAAAGATACGACTTTTTAAAAATTGAAGTGGCCAAAATAAATGTGTGTGAATCTGTTTCCAGGACTAGTTCGTACGCATTTAATGCTAACAAAAAACATTCACTAGCTGATAAAAAAAGACACACATGTAAATAACCAGCCCGGCCGCCCGTTCCTACGAAAAAGTGGGCGTGCACTTTTAAGATTTCAAGAAAAATCATCCCGCGCTGCATGCCCTTCCCACGCCGCATCAGTCAAACACCGGCCCTCTTTCTCCCAATCCCCGCAGCTGCCGCGCCCGGCACACCTCCCTCCTCCACTCCCCCTGCGCCCTACCCTTCCCCGCCGAGCTTGTTCCTCTAGCCACCCACTCGTCTCCTCCTCTTCCTCCTCTCTCTCTCTCTTCTAGCTTCCTCCTCCTTCCTGATCTCTGCATCGGCCGGACCGCGAGAGGAGCGGTGGTGGCGGAGACGCTCCGGTGGCGACATCGAGTTGCGAACCCCAGGAACCAGGTCTGGGGGTTCGGTTCCAAGGCACGGACGGCTTCTCCGCCTATGACGCCGAGGGGAAGTGCACACCCTAGTCCCCTCCTCCTGCGTGAACCCTAAGAGAGAGAGAGAGGAAGATGAGAGGGAGGGAGAGAGAATGACCGGCGTCGGCCTGCGCCGGCGAGGACGGGCGCGACCTGGAGGTTGGCCGCTGCTCGATTTGCTCTTGGATCGGGAGCTTCGACGAAGCTGGGATTCGGGCGCGTTGCACCGGAGGCTGCACTCCACCTCTTCCTCGTGGTGCGGCGGACGGCAGCTCTTGCAGTCGTGCGGCTGACGGCGGCCTCAGCGGGTGGTCGACGACACTTGCAGCTGGTGCTCTACCCATGGATTCCGGCATAGCCCGAAATACTCAGGTGGTCAATTAGAAGCCCTCATTCTCTCTTTAGACGTGGGTCTTTTTGTCCATAAAAACTATGAAGTTGTAAGTTCTTGTTCTTTATATTTGTGCAGATATTTGACTGCATTACTGAATGTTCTAGGGTTGGAGCAGCAGCTGAGCTTAGGTGAGTGCTCAGTTTCTATGTGGATCACATAAAAAATAGAAATCCCAATTTCTGAAAATAGATCGAACCATGTATATATTTGCAGGGCAAGACAAGCACATTAGTTTAATCCTGAACTTACAGGATGGTTTCCCCTGCCACAACCATTGTCATCGGCCTGCATTCCCTCGTCAAGCGTGCATCGGTGCTGGATATGCAAGCTGCAACAGCACATCAACGGGAAGGCAAGAGCAAGACGATGGTCATGATTTTTGGTATGAAGTTTCTTTTATGAACTTTCAGTCAACATTTGCAGTGAATATATATACTATTTCTTCTGCACCTAGCCGAGTAATTTAGCTGATAATTTTTTTCCTTATGCAGCCAAGGAGTGGAAGACAATGTTAACTAAAGCCACTTTTGTTGGTCATGGATTTACAAGAAAGCCAGTAGAGTATGAAAAGGTTCTCATGGGACTCACCCTAAACTGAAATCTATCTTCAACCTTGGTATAGCTCTATAGAAAAACCCAAGTGGTCCAATATTTTGTTTATTTCCTTAGTGCCTGTTGTTGTTGGTTTGTTATAACTGCATTTATGTCCTATTGTTGGTTTCTTTCTTTTATTCTGTTTAGGTGGGTTCTAAACTATTAAATTATGAAATGTTTTGTTTATCAGTTTGAGACCTGCTTTAGGAAAAAGAATGAAAGGAATAATTCTTATTTGATGATGACACTCATGACTGTCAAACTGCAGAAAATACTTGGTTTATGTACTCTGCCCAGTGATGAGTATACCATTTAACATGTGCATATGTTAAAATTGTGTGAATCTAAGGGCCTACTTGCTTCATAATCTGTAGCTAAGTTATTTTAGGATTTTTTTTTATTTTTGTGTGTGCGAGGAGAAATTGTACTATCTCTTCATGATTCATCGTTTATATATTAGTTGGATACTATCTCTTTATTCGGTTCTTATGACTGACCTGCTGCTTTACTTATATGGACAGCTTAAACTGAAAGCAATGCATGGTATTGTTCAATTCGAAGTGTACTTGACGTGTGCAGATCTGAGGATGAAGGGAAGAAGACAGAATTTAGCTAACGAGTTGAATAAGATCAAGGTTATTATTCCACAATCATTTGTTGCATCCATTATGTGTTCACCCAATCCATCTCTCTCTCTCTGCTGGCTGCCGCCACACGTGGACGGTAGTGGTTCATTTTCCTACAACTTTTGGCATTTCTACAGTTTTATCATGTATAGCTTGATCCAGAAAATGTAGAGAAGAAATTTTTGCAAGAGAAATAAAGTGCATAGGTTACGCCTCTTAATTTTTCTTCAACTGTTTTTGGTAAAATTGCTTACCTAGGCATCAGTATATTTTGTGACAGGAATCTGCACTATGTTCTTATGCTTTTAGCAATACCAATCTTATTTTGTTTCTTGGTGGAATTGCTTACCTAGGCATAAAAATGCGAAAAAAATCTGCACAATGTTCTTATGCTTTCAGTAATGAGCGCCTTGTTTAGATTCTCGGGGTTTTAGCCATGCTGACTTCTGAATAATTATTCATTCATGATATTCACTGTAGAATTGCTTACCTAGGCATAAAAAACGTAAAGAAGGTGAGATTGGCTACAGTTTTGATGTACTTTTGTAATGTTTTCCTGTTTGTACATACTTTATTTGTTTGCTTGAAACTGCATTTTAATATGTGCTTGTAGGCTCTACAGGATCCAGTGATGGATCTGAGTGTGAGCACTCGAGTTATAGGTTTCTTCTAGCATGTTGACACACTAATTAGATTCAGGAATTATTTGGTACATCTCAGCTTTGCGGCATCATGTGTAGAGGGTCATGTTAATAAATATATCTGGCCTGCACTTAGATGTTCTTTTCTTGTAATTGATAACTCATACGAATTCTGCAACATATTGTGCATAGCGATACACCTCTACTGAAATACTACTTTCTTATTCCCATTTCCATCCGACACCTGACTTTACATCATTTCTAATCTCATCTTTTCTCCTGAATTTTAGTCTGCTTCAGTAATGTTGGGGCCTGCCGCAAAACAACCACATTTTTGCTGCTGTGATTTGGTCCATCCTATGCATTTCAGTTCCTGGTGATCTCCAACGTTTGTCAGCTAATGCCACCATGAGGGTGCTGGGCTGCTAATGGCATGCTACCTGCTTTGAAAAAAAGGAATGAAAGGAAGCATTTGTTCATAGAACAAATATATTCATTGTCTGTTAAGATAAATATCCCTATCCTCTGTTTGTTTCTTGATTATTCTCTGTGAACTTTTGTTCTATGTGCAGACAAGTTTCCTCCATGTCATGTCAACATCCCATGGTGATGTATGTGAAAGATTGAAAGTGCGGTACTACATAAAGACGCGCCGCAATTATTGTTGCATAATCAAAACTTTTATAACATTAACTTCCATTGTCTGTTAATAATTAATTATCTCGGGTAAAATCTATTTTTCTATCTGATTGATGTGGTTAGTTTGATTTATAGTAGAATATCAACATTCTCCTTTATGATGGCTGATGGGCAGTGTGTTTCGTCCAAGTGATATGCTTCCTGTATTGTTAGAGATGTCTATTTGGCTTATGATCGTACTGTTGAGCACATCTTACCCTTGTGCTGAAGATAAATGGTACTAATCAATCTGCTAAAGCTTTGTGATGTGAAAGTGCATTTGGTAGGAAGGGTTCTGCAGATAACCCCTTTAGATTTTGTCCCTTCAAGATTTTTTTTGGATCAAGCCATAAATTTAAACAGGAATCCTTCAGTGGCTATTTTTTTTATCCACACACTTTCTAATGTCTGGTCCTCTTAACTTAGGATAAGCTTTTTACTGTCTTTGTTTTTTGATTATCATCAACAATACTAGTTCTGTTGTCCCTTAGGCTGTCAATGCTGATGCTATTTCAATGCTGAGAAGCGAACTCAGAAATCAGCTCGCTAACAAGAGTCGGAATTCGAATCTGAGGCAAGTTTCACATTCCCCAATTTGTCTATTGAACCCATGGTCTCTCTTTCTTCTGCATTATTTCTCATTCATTATCTGAGATATGATTTTGACTTCACTGCACCGTCTTGTCTGGTTTATAATGCCGGTTGAGCTCATTTCTAATTGTTCATAACTAAATTTTTTGTTGTGATTTTGCAAGATATTGAAATTATTGTATTTCGAAATTGTTTTACTGATTCTCGATGCTCTGTTCATGGCTTTTTTTCTTATTTTATCCTTCTTTGCTTTTTTCCTTTCCTGCAAGAAGATGTCGAGTCATGTAATATGTTCAAAGAAGAGAGAATCTGGACTTTATGAATCCTTTCTTCTTTCTTCATTGTTACTTCAAGTTAGTGAATTCATTTAAGTTGTATTGAGCAGCTTCATGTGCATGGTTTCTTCATCTACACATCTTATTCAGTCACGAGGCGAGTAAGATCTTTTGCCTTTTAGAAAAAGGGAGATGCCATTTAGACCTTACTCTTCCAACTTGATCTTTAACTTGCTACTACTGTTTCTAAGATTTTTACCAAGCATTTTTTATTTGCTTCATAGAATGAGCTCACCTTATTCAGTGGATGTGCCAAGTAAAAAAAATTAGAAACTGAGCAATTAGTTCCACTCTTGAGGAGAAGCTTGTCCAACATCGTTTGAGATGGTTTGGGCATATTCAGCGCAGGCCTCCAGAAGCTCCAGTGCATAGCGGACGGCTAACGCGTGCGGAGAATGTCAAGAGAGGGCGGGGTCGACCGATTTTGACATGGGAGGAGTCCGTTAAGAGAGACCTGAAGGATTGGAGTATCGACAAAGAGCTAGCTATGGACAGGGGTGCGTGGAAGCTTGCTATCCATGTGCCAGAGCCATGAGTTGGTTGCGAGATCTTATGAGTTTCACCTCTAGCCTACCCCAACTTGTTTGGGACTAAAGGCTTTGTTGTTGTTGTTGTTGTTGAGCAATTAGTTCCACTCTTGAATTTTGTACAGCGGTCCAAATTATCCAATAAATCATTTGTTAGCATGGTCAAATTATAGAAGTTGAATCTGTTGTTCCAAATTACAATGTGTGACTTATTCCATTTGTTTATCCTTTTGTCCTTTTAATCAAGAACAATGTTTAGAGCTTACATGGTTGTCCAAATTTAGTTTTGTAAAAGAGGAATATTGATATCTTGCAATGATCAGTGCAGATTAGGATAGTTATAGAGTTTTTCCTCAGTTTTCATTGAGAAAAGATTGAATCTGTATGATTTCTAATACCAAGTAAATCTTGGTCTGCATTCTGTTAGTTTTCCTACTGAGTTTTTTTTGGCTATTTTCGTTTAAATTGGTAGCTGATGTGAAAAAGTGTGTGTTGACATGCATGTAACCGAATCATGTATTAATGTGAGGTACTACATATACTTGCCTATCTCTTTCCAGAAGCACAACCCTCTTGATCCAACTAGGAACATCAAAACCAAATGGGAAATCATTGAGTGGACTTCAGATGGCCATGCTGTGAGTACACCATTAGTATCTAAATCTACTTTGTATAATTAAGACACACTTTCTACATATCGCTGCTATATTGATACCATGTGATCACTTAACATGAGTGTGACTAGCCTATTTTCTTGCCTAACTGTGTGAATGCATGGCTTCTCTATTTAAATGAATAGTTGTGTTTATCATAATAATTATATACCACAGACTTGTTTCTTTCTGTTTATGTAATAATGTAGTTCGTCTTCTACCATATGTTTTCTTCGTTACATGTCTTCTAATTGTTCATCTTTTTTTCTCTTTCGACGACAAAATAACTTCGCGTTTCGAAATATTTAGTACGCCATCATGGTCTTTCTTAAGGGTGTTCAGGCCTTTTGGTCTTCTATTCATGTTGTGAATCCCAATATGGCATCTCGCCGTTCCCCATGATCCACATGGTAAGTATGGATTTATTTAATGATAATATAATATCAACTGCCTTTTCTTCAGGATAATCTGACACCTAATAAGGACCAAGAGAACAACAGAGATGCTAAGAGGGAACCTTTTGGGTTTAAGGATATAAACAACATGGCTTACGAGGATTTGAACTGCTATTCTTTTAGTTCCACTCTTAAATGTTTTGGTTCTTGAAGGCCTGCACTTTCCTGGTGGAGTAGGAGCAAAATAATTTAGAGGCTTTAAAGCTGCTGCACTTTAGTAGTTAGGATCAATCCTTTGTTTTGGTTTGAAATGCTCCTCAATTCCTCCTATTTGATTGATTCATCTGATGGTCATTTGTCAGGAAAATAAACAGAAGGCATATGTATTGTTTTGAGTGAAGCCATCCATATCCCATATGTGGAATTCAAGATAAAGAGAAATGTTATTGTTCTTCTGCTAATTGGTTGCTTGACCAAATGTACTATAAATGATGTTATTATTGTACCAGATATAGAGAATTGTTATTGTTCTTCAATTATTGAGATGATAGAAGTACTACTTAACAGTTTTGTCTCTTGACCGAATGAAGCTCTCGAGGAAGAAGGGATAAATAAGTGCTGAGCAAAAAGGGCTAAACAAGTCGCCCGATTCACGGGCCGAACTGGCTGCCATACGACTGCTTCACTGATTTGAAATATACATGCGTCTGAGTGGCACATAAGTACTCTTTTTTCAAACACACAGAAACAAGCTGATAGAAATACTACTCTTTCTAAAATAGCATAATTATACATATGTTCTTAGGCAAGAAGATATGTACTCTTATAGAATGGTCTAAATTCTTACCTCGCGTACTTGCTCAAACAAAAGATTCTGGAAAAATACATATATTTTCAATGCGACGTTGTTTTGAATGAGACTCCATGCTACCAAAGTAAATTGTGCATGTATATCTTATTGTAGACAATAAACCTATATGTTTTTACTAATGGGGATTAAATTTGTTACGATATGTGCATGCTCATAGCTAAAACATGTTTTTGACAATGCGCACATGGATTAAAAAAGGTACATGTATTTTCAGCGGCATGATTTTGGATGGGACTTTGTGCTACCAAATTAGAATGTGTATATACATATCATTATAGACAATAAAATCATGCCGCTAAGGGGGTTAGTTTTGTTACATGGATTTTGTTTCAAATAGAACTCTGCTATCAAATTTAAATGTGTATATACATCTATTGTAGACAACAAGCCCCCGTTTTTTCCAACTAAGAGAAATTAAATTTGTTTTCATATGTGTTTGCGCGTAACAAAATCAACTGAACCATGGATTTCTTTTCATCGCTAAAATGGAATTAACAGGTCTCTACGCCATTTGGCGTAACAAAATCAACTAAACCATGTTTTTTCCCTTAGGTTTCTTATCCTTTTCCCTCTTTTTTGCAGGAAAAATATGCATGGCCAGGTTTCTCATCATGATAACCGTGTTTTCAAACTTGCTAAAAAAATACAACCATGCCAACTTTGCTCTCTCATCATAGTGCCCATATTTTCAAACTGAACATATTCATATTATGCAAAGTTCCCCTTTTCCCGGACTACTATTTAACAACGTAACAAACATGTTTAAAAAATAGCATGATTTAGTTGAAGGTTCTTGCAGCATGAAACTATTTTCATCGACAACATGTCTTCAGCAGGTCTCTGCGCCATTTGGCACAACGGGTTATCTAGTAAATACAGAAACCCCAAGAAATAAACCTAGATCGGGAGTTCCGCCGCCGCAAGCTTCTGTAGCCACCAAAAACCAACCGGGACCCTGTTCCGGCACCCTGCCGGAGGGGTGATCCCTCACCGGTGGCCATCTTCATCATCCCGACGCTCTCCATGACGAGGAGGGAGTAGTTCACCCTCGAGGCTGAGGGTAAGTACCAGTAGCTATGTGTTTGATCTCTCTCTCTTGTTCTTGATATGGCATGATCTTGATGTATCGCAAACTTTGCTATTATAGTTGGATCTTATGATGTTTCTTCCCTCTACTCTTTTGTAATGGAGTGAGTTTTCCCTTTGAAGTTATCTTATCGGATTGAGTCTTTAAGGATTTGAGAACACTTGATGTATGTCTTGCATGTGCTTATCTGTGGTGACAATGGGATATTCACGTGATCTACTTGATCTATGTTTTGGTGATCAACTTGCGGGTTCAGTGACTGAGGGAGTCCTGGATTAGGGGGTGTCCGGATGGCCGGACTGTGACCTTTGGCCGGACTCCCGGACTATGAAGATACAAGATTGAAGACTTCGTCCCGTGTCCGGATGGGACTTTCCTTGGCGTCGAAGGCAAGCTTGGCAATACGATATGAAGATCTCCTCCCATTGTAACTGACTCTATGTAACCCTAGCCCTCTCCGGTGTCTATATAAACCGGAGAGTTTTAGTCCGTAGGATGAACAACAATCATACCATAGGCTAGTTTCTAGGGTTTAGCCTCTCTGATCTCGTGGTAGATCCACTCTTGTACTACCCATATCATCAATATTAATCAAGCAGGAGTAGGGTTTTACCTCCATCGAGAGGGCCCGAACCTGGATAAAAACATCGTGTCCCTTGTCTCCTGTTACCATCTGCCTAGACGCACAGTTCGGGACCCCCTACCCAAGATCCGCCGGTTTTGATACCGACAGTGACCTTGTGAACTTATGCATAGGGGTTGGCACACGTTTTCGTCTTGACTCTCCGGTAGAAACTTTGGGGTACTCTTTGAAGTACTTTGTGTTGGTTTGAATAGATGAATCTGAGATTGTGTGATGCATATCATATAATCATACCCACGGATACTTGTGGTGACATTGGAGTACCTAGGTGACATTAGGGTTTTGGTTGATGTGTGTCTTAAGGTGTTATTCTAGTATGAACTCTAGGATAGATTGAACTGAAAGAATAGCTTCGTGTTATTTTACTATGGACTCTTGAATAGATCGATCAGAAAGAATAACTTTGAGGTGGTTTCGTACCCTACAATAATCTCTTCGTTTGTTCTCTGCTATTAGTGACTTTGGAGTGACTCTTTGTTTCATGTTGAGGGATTGTTATATGATCTAATTATGTTATTATTGTTTAGAGAACTTGCACTAGTGAAAGTATGAACCCTAGGCCTTGTTTCCTATCATTGCAATACCGTTTGTGCTCACTTTTATCATTAGTTACCTTGCTGTTTTTATATTTCCAGATTACAAAAACCTATATCTACCATCCATATTGCACTTGTATCACCATCTCTTCACCGAACTAGTGCACCTATACAATTTACCATTGTATTGGGTGTGTTGGGGACACAAGAGACTCTTTGTTATTTGGTTGCAGGGTTGCTTGAGAGAGACCATCTTCATCCTACGCCTCCCACAGATTGATAAACCTTAGGTCATCCACTTGAGGGAAATTTGCTACTGTCCTACAAACCTCTGCACTTGGAGGCCCAACAACGTCTACAAGAAGAAGGTTGTGTAGTAGACATCATGACCTCAGGAAACACACATAATTTCTAGGAATAAACCGTGTTGGATAATGAACAATTACACATGACATCCTCTTGAAAACTATTTGCGTTAGGCCACCTGGCGCAAACGTTTACCACATAAAAACTGTGTGTGATGGACAACCTTTTCCATACAGTTTCTTCTATGCACCATTTGTGATGCATTCAATAATGCAAACGATAAAATTGTTAATACCATGTGTAATGGAAATGCTATCACAAACATTTTGACGGGGAAAATTCCGTGTGATGTACCTGCAAACAGAAACAGTTTCCTTGGAGCGACCATGTCAGATGTATATACGAACGGAAACATTTAGCGGGGACTGACTGTGTGGGATGAACTTACGACCGGAAAGGATTTCGCCTGTATAATTGAATTTTTTTCACACTACTATATGTATAACCGTATTTGATCGCTCACCGGTCGAACACAACCTCATTTTGCCGAGCGTGTGTGCCAGGAGGGCATATCCCCAACGGTTTCTGGGTCGTCTGGGAAGGACCCCCCTATCGCAGTCACTCACTACGCGATGGTTCCAAATGCCATTGCGGAAAGTGGTTAAAAACCGTTTGGATAGCACCTCATTGTACTAGTGTAAACACAACATTTGCGTATGTAGTACTAGACTTAATATTCATGTTTTAGTTTACTGTGCATTTTAAATATTGAATTGAGGACCATGCATGGCTTACATTGGACTCCATTCGTACCCAAATATTTGTCTTTTTAGAGATTTCAAATGGACTGCCACATATGGATGTATATAAACATATTTTAGAGTGTAGATTCACTTATTTTGCTCCGTATGTAGTCACCTGCGAAATCTCTATAAGACAAATATTTAGCAACATAGGGAGTATTTTTGAATTCGTGTCATGCATGCATGGTCTGGAAAAATAGATGCACTATACTTACTGGATTGTTGTTGTATTTGTGTGTGTGTGTTTGTGTGTGTGGTCATATGCTAAATACATACAAAGTTTTGTCACCACCATACCGTTCATCTTGTCGATTTGAATTTGCAATGAAAAACTTACTGGGGACACCATGAAATGTGAAATCCACGTTGAGATCACTATATCACAAACTCATTAATTCAAAAACTCGTCATAAATCAATTACCATGCCTTTTGGAATGACCAGTAATTTGAAAGGAAAATACGGGCATTTTAGTACATATATATTCATTTGGAAATTTAAAAGATTCATTTCGTATTCTCGAATGGTAGCACCCGACGGCATACCAGCCAGACCCGTGCTCGTGTTGATCCTAAAAAACGGGCTCGTGCCCTTCTGGTGGTGTGCGTGGTACGCACATTTGCCAACCCCAACCACTCGAGCCCCCGCGTTTCGAGTCGAAATATCTGGCGGCCAGAATTCCGTCCCAAGGAAATTCTCCTCATGTCCCCGGTCCATAATGACTACCGATGAACAATAGAGGGATGCTTTAGTAACTAGACCATGTTACCTACCATGCCGAGCACGGTTCAATTCCCTCGGTCGCCGCTACCCAAGGTCACCCATCAACTCCATTGCCTAGTATTAATAAGAGTACTACACTAGGATGAGCATAGAACTAAGCCCCGTTTGTTCATGCCTAATACTAGAATTACTATATCAGGCAATGCACTGGTACGGAGGGATTATCCTTTTATTCTGCATATATAACTTTTTTGAAGTCTAACTAAGCAAAATATTTGACCAAATCCTTCCTTAAGAATTATTAACATCTAAAACAGTAAATATTATCCTCTCATGAAATTGAGCATAGTCTCGTGATATGGCACGAATATGCTGTCGTAAGTTTTTTGTTCAATTTGAGACAAGGTACTTATGAAAAGTTGCACAAATGAAGAGCCAAGGTATTTTGGAACAAAGACCTCAACACGAACGATTTCACTATTCAAACCGTTGGCGTTTACGTGCTGCCACGAGTCCCGCTTCTCATCGACAGGTGCCATCCGAGCAAGCGTATAGTCAACAGGAGGCGTGCGAGCAGACCACTGCGTAGGCTCACCGGGAGGCGAGCTCTTTGACCAGGCTCCGCCGCCCACCTTTGTCCCAACTGCCCCCACTTTTAATGGCACCGGCGCCGCAGTTTAAAATCACCCCCGCACTACCTAGTATCGCTACAATCTTCTCTCTTCCTCTCTGATTCTCCTGTCGTCTACCTCCAACTAGTCTGACCTAACCTTACGCCATGCCGCATCATGATGGGCTGCCCTTAGTCTTCTAGTTTCCTAAGGAAGACACCCATCCAGAGTCTCAAGAACATAAGGCGCTTTGGGAGGATCTTGAACTGGCCTTGTGGGAAGACGTCGCGCCTTTCCCCGCTCCCATTCCAGCTCCCGTCGCCCCGACTGCGCCACCTCCCATTCCCATGGCATTGATGGGC
The DNA here is from genome assembly GCF_002162155.2 of Triticum dicoccoides. Taxonomy (NCBI): domain Eukaryota; kingdom Viridiplantae; phylum Streptophyta; class Magnoliopsida; order Poales; family Poaceae; genus Triticum; species Triticum dicoccoides. The sequence goes on along the minus strand of NC_041381.1, from coordinate 290,206,118 downwards.
TGGGAGCCGCACATTGTTGCCGAGCTTAATGCCACGGGGTTCCACGAGGTCCCCGCCAACTTTCACGCGCCCGTGTACCTGCCAGCGCATACGCTTGCGTGTGCCGGTGCCCATGCACCTACCAGCGCATGCGCCTGCGCGTGAACTAACGCGTCGCTCGTCCTGGTGCCCGTTCACACGAATGTCTCCACCACGCTGTTTCCAGCACCTGTCCCCGCGCAGGTGCCAGTGCCCCCCTCAGCAGCATGGATCGCTGCCATCGACCGCTTCCTTGCACCAACACAAGTTGCCTCCTCCCGCCAGATGACTTACTCCTAGAGACTGAAGTCCAGAACATTCTGGCCTTCCTTGAAGGTCGGGCCAATGTCCAGGAGTACGCCCACAATGGCGCAAGACACCGCCGTCACTGTCGCCGTCGGTCAGTGGCTCGACGACACAAAGAGCACGACAGAGGAGCCGCTTCCCACCGCAAGACGCCATTGCTGCCGCCGCGTAATCTAAATTTGCCATGAAAAACGTTAGAATTGCCATGCTTAAAATCTGAATGTTTGGGATTTATCATTTCCGTTTATTTTAGTTCGATCGTCGTATGAATGTAAAGTCGGAGTCAGACTGAATGAAATCTATGGTTTCATCGACTGAATGTTCTGCTAGAGCCGTATCAAATTAAATATAAAACATCATCAAGCCACATGTATTCCTTCTCATCGCAAACATTTCATATTAAATACCACTTCAATTCCAAATATTTTTTAGGGAAGTCAATTCCAAATACTTGTAGGGTGCCACCAGTCCCCTCGTTTGAGCACTAGGCGATACATCTATTTATCCATGCATTTAATTATTACGGAGTAGTAGATAAATAATACTACAACTAGCCTAACTTGTGTGTCACGGTCGCTTTTGTTCCTAAACTTGTTACATGTATAATACTAGTTATACGTGAAACTGGTGCCGTAACTTCTGAACGCGTCCAGATATGGTCAATGGCAACATCGCCCGCGCGTCCTTCGTGTTTGCCCATGCGCCTAAACATAGAAGCGGAGAAGAGAGAGAGAGAGAGAGAGAGAGAGAGAGAGAGAGAGAGAGAGAGAGAGAGAGCAAACATGGAATCCACTAGTAAGTGAAAGTGAATAGTATGTGCTAATGAGTCGGTCCCACTAATGTACTAAAATTAATATTAAAACATGTTATCTATTAAATTGCTAGTGGTAATATAAGAACATTATATCAACAAAGGGGGGTACAACAAACGTTACTACTATGTTGCATATTGATGTGCGGCTTGAAGGCCCTGGTCGCATGTTCGATCCTTGTCCTTTTTCATTTTTAATTTATATATGAGTCCAAATTTGTTCCATGACAGGTGGACCCTCGGTGTGTAGTTTGTAGCACTTTAATTTCTGGGTCGAAATCTGTTCCATTACAGGTGGACTCTCGGTGTGTAGTTCGTAGCTTATTTGTAATAATTAAAAAGACCAACAAAGTTTTTTGCAAAAATACCATGGTGAGACGTGGAATGTGAGAAAGGACATGCGAGAGAGTGGTGACTGAGCCAGAGGGAAATCAATTGGGGGATGTGCAGGGGTTGCAACGGTGTTTGGAGTAGTTGTGGGCCGAATGCTATGAAAATATAATCTAAGCCCACCGGAATAAATGCCTTCACAAATTAATCCAAGGTTGGAGTCCCCCTCGCAATGTAAATAGCTCCAGCTCTGCGAGGGATGGAGAGGTAGCTTCAATGTGTGGAAGATACAACGTGAGAAAGCAAGGATAATCGAGACACAAATAGATAGAGAGACAAAGTGAGTGTGGTCCGGCACTCGTTGAAAAGATATATATGCTCTGGAGAGATATTGTCCGATTGAGCTTTTGGGAAGGGTGAGGGCTATAAGATAGAGCTTGAGAGATGATCTAGTCACAGACATGTAGTTATATTTTGTACGTGGGAGGAAGCAAGGTCAATCGATACATAGATAAAGGGAGAGAGATTGAGCTAGTGTGGGTCGCCATGCGATCGAAAGAGTGAGACGAGTTGGAGAGAGTGACCTAGATAGACAATATGCGTGATAGAGTATACATTATGAATATGTCGAATTGGGCTCAAACATGGAGATATATCGTTTGTGTCTAATAAAGAGTGAGGTCAATCAAGACATACATAAAGAGAGAGAGAGAGATAGATAGACAGATTGATAGATAGATAGATAGATAGAGATAGAGAGAGAGAGAGCGAGAGCGAGCGAGCGAGAGAGAGAGAGAGAGAGAGAGAGAGAGAAAGAGAGAGAGAGAAAGAGATTGAGTGAGCATGGGTCGCCATGAGGTCAAAAGAGTGGGGGCGGCTTGGATGGAATGACCTAGATAGACAATATGCATGAGAGAGTATGGAGTGTGTCGATCGAGGCCCGAACAAGGAGATATATCATTTGTGTGTGAGAGAAAGCGAATGTCGGTGTCAAAACTGGTAGACCTCGGGGTAGGTGGTCCCGAGTTGTGGATCTGGGATCGATGGGGAACAAGGGACGACGAACATAGTGTTTGCCCAGGTTCAGGCCTTCTCAAAGAGGTAATACCCCACGTCCTGCTTGATTATATTGGATGTATAGTATGGTTTACAGAGTAGATCTACCTCAAGATTAGCATGAGCGAAACCCTAAGGTGATGAGGTGATGAATATTGCTCTCTGCCTAAAGACTACAACCCTCGGTTTATATAGACACCAATAGGGTTAGGGCTACCGGAGATACATTACAATATGGGAGGAAGAGATCATGTCTATCCTTAACTTGGAGGGCACACCACGACTTCATAGGTCTCCCATCGGTATGTGGCTTCACCGCTCCAGCCCATGATCAATGGGCCGGCGCCCCGAGGACCCCTTAGTCCATAACTCCCTTAGTAGCCCCCGAACTTTCCTCCAACGCCAAGGCTTGTATCCGACATCCACTCAGCCAACAGTATTCATCTTGCGAGGCGAGTTCTTCAGTGTGCTTTGTTCATGTTCGGAGCCAAGTGATGTCCGAAATTTGAAACGACAATTTTACTGAACAACAAAGGCAATAACAAAAAAACTATTCAGGTGTAAAGAGTGCCTTCATCTGAAAGCTTTTTCTCTTTCAACAAAGAGTCGCGTCCAGCCATAGCGCCAATCGGTTAGTGTTTCTCGAAGCGCGACTCGAGGCCGTCGCCACGTCCGTCACGCCTCATCAAGGTGGAGATCATGCCTCGCCTTTCAGGGGATATGATGAATGATTTTGACTCACTTCCCCGCACATAATGTTGTGACCGTATCGGCAAGTGGAGAAGCCATTGGCGTGGAAAAATGAACTCATGGCCTGTCAATAACCTATAAAGGGGGAGCTGATGTCTACTACACAACTTGTTCTGGTAGACTCGTGTTGGGCCTCCAAGCGTAGAGTTTTGTAGGACAGTAGTAATTTTCCCTCAAGTCGATGATCTAAGGTTTATCAATCCGTGGGAGGCGTAGGATGAAGGTGGTCTCTCTCAAACAACCCTGCAACCAAATAATAAAAGGTATCTTGTGTCCCCAACACACCAAATACAATGGTAATTTGTATAGGTGCACTAGTTTGGCCAAGATATGGTAATAAAGCGTAGTAATGATAGTAGATATTGATTTTTGTAATAGGTATAATAAAAACAGCAAGGTAGCAATTGAAAAACGGAGCACAAACGGTATTTCAATGCTTGAAACTGAGACCTAGGGTCCGTACTTTCACTAGTGCAATCTCCCAACAAGGCTAATCTAATTGGATCATATAACCTTCCCTCAACGTGCGATGAAGAATCACTTCAAAGTTCTTATCTAATGGAGAACATAAGAAGAAATTGTTTGTAGGGTACAAAACCAACTCAAAGCTATTCTTTCCGTTTGATCTATTCAAGAGTTCATACTAAAATAATGCAAAGTTATTCTTTCTGTTCGATCTATCCAAGAGTTTGTACTAAAATAACACCATATGATACGCATCAACCAACTCTAATGTCACATACATACTCCAATGTCACCACAAGTATCCATGAGTTAATTATATGATATGCATCAAACAATTTCAGATTCATAATACTCTATCCAAAACAAAGAACCTCAAAGAGTGCCCCAGGATTTTTACCGGAGATACAATGATGAAAACTGCATCAACCCCTATGCATAGATTACCCCAATGTCACCTTGAGAATCCGCGAGTTGAGTGCAAAACATATATCAAGTGAATCAATATAATATCCCATTGTCACCGCGGGTATTCATCTGCAAAACATATGTCTAGTGCTCCCAAATCCATAAAAGTATTCAATCTGATAAAACAAAATCTCAAAGGGAAAACTCAATTCACAACAAGATAAAAGAGGGGAAAACACCATATGATCCAACTATATTAACAAAGCCCGCGATACATCAAGACCGGTCGGCCGATCGAGAACGGGACTGCACGGTCACCGGCCCGCGTTGGGCGTGGGAGGACGGAGCAGCGGCCGGGGTCAGCGACGGAGTGGCGGTGCAGACTCGCATTATACAGAGGGCGACAGTGACAAACCCTGCTGCATGTGGGCTGCAGGGCCAGTGGCAGCGTTGGCCACGGGCGACGGGAAGCGGCGAGGGGCACCATTGCCCATGGGCGCCGTCTGGGCGATGCACGCAGCGAGGGCTGCCCAGCGCTCGGCACGAACCCGACGAGCCTCATCCATGAGAACAGTGGAGCGGGGGGTGAAACAACTAGCAGAAGAGAGGCTTCGACACGCCCCTACCTGGCGCGCCAAATGTCGGATTCTAGGCTCCACAGACCCAAGAAATGTTCAAACTCAGGGGCGTGTGCGAAGAACTCAACCTCTCAAGCTGATCGATCCGCTGCTCTCACGACCTAGCTTGATGAACACGAAAGAAAAAGACATGACAGTTTACCCAGGTTCGGGGCACCTTGCGGTGTAATACCCTACTCCTGCTTTGTGGTGGATTAGCCTCGCGAGGGGCTGAGGATGAACTAGTACAAGTGGAAGAACAACCTCAGGAGGCTTGTTCTTGTGATGAGCTCTCGGCCGTTCGATGAGCTGATCACCTGATGAGTAGATCCCTCTCTATGGTGGTGGCTAGGATGTATTTATAGTGGCCTTGGTCCTCTTCCTCCAAAACTTAGGCGGGAAGGGATCGCACAACGGACAAATTTGAAAGGGGAGAAGAAGTACATGTAATTCTGATGAAAGGTGGTCTTCGCCTGCAAAGCCTCTTAGCATGACGTCGTGGTGGGATCGGTGATGACATCCATCCTGCCGTTCTAGCGGTCTTGGTCTCGTTGCACGCAAATGGCAACCTTTGGCTGATTCCTTGGGACTCCACACCTGCGCTTGCCTCCTTTGCACCAAAGAGTAAACCTTCTGCTCTATGCCCGTTGGCGCATGCCTGGCCTTGGTCGTCATGGCTGATGTCATTTCAGCCTCCTGAGGCCGGGTCTTGCATAGAAATCTCTGCTCTACTCAGGAGGCCGCCTGAGGAGGCCGCTCTCTCGGGAGGTCTTGAAGTTGCCCCCCTCGCGAGGGTCTTGTCTTGCTATAGTCGAAGCTGGGCCGTACCAGGTCGTCGATGGAGCCATGTCGTGGGCCATAGGCAGGCAGGTTTGGGTACCCTGGTTCCCAGAACGCTGACAAGGATGATGAAGATGGCCACCGGTGATGATTTCCACCTCCGACGGAGTGCCAGAATGGGGTCTAGATTGGTTTCTCATGGCTACAAAGGCTTGCGGCAGCGGAACTTCTGATCTAGGGTTATCCTCGGGGGTTTTGGAATATTTGGAAATTTATAGGGCGAAGAGGCGGTGTGGGAGGCCACCGAGGTGGGCACAACCCACTAGGGCATGCCTGGGCTGCCAGGCGCGCCCAGGTGGGTTGTGCCCCCCTCGAGGCACCCCTATGGTATTTATTTGTCCCATTGGATGTCTTCTGGTCCAAAAAAATCTCCAAAAAGTTTCGCTGCGTTTGGACTCCGTTTGGTATTGATTTTCTTTGATGTAAAAAACAAGCAAAAAACTTCAACTGACATTGGGCACTATGTCAATAGGTTAGTCCCAAAAATGATATAAAGTTGATATAAAATGATTGTAAAACATCCAAGAAATATAATATAACAACATGAATACTTCATAAATTATAGATACGTTGGAGACGTATCAACATCCACAAGCCTAATTCCTACTCGTCCTCGAGTAGGTAAATGATAAAAGGAATAATTTATGAAGTGTGAATGCTAGCAAAGTGCATAAGTTTTATCAATGATAATTTCAATCACTTTTCCTAGCATCATAACAGCAACTCTTTCTCATAAACTCATAATGATAAAGTAGCAACCAATTCACATGTTAAGGTTCAAACAGTGAATTCCCTTGAAACACAACAACCTATATTCTTAGTCACCAAACAATTGCAATTCAACTTATTCAACAGTGTCTAAGTAAGAGCTCCACATACTCAATCATCATATAGTCTTCCATGATTGCTACTACTCACAGCATATTCTTAGAACAAATGGCATCCATCAAACACAGAGAAAGGTAGGGGCTTAATGTTTCACCTCCCAACTCATTTATCATAAAGATAATTGTCAACAATAATAAATTATGATCAAATATATTTGACTAGTCAATTTTTCCTAGACCTTTCCCCACCACATAATGCTTGCAAACTAGAGAATAATTGATGTTGAAATGAGAACTCATACTATTGACTCTTTCCATTAAAGTAAATACTGAAAAGTAAAAGATAGGCCCTTCACAGAGGGAAGCAGAGGTTGTCATGCGCTTTTATTTTTGGATGCCCAAGCTCTTAATGCAAAGGAACATGACATTATATTGCCCCTTATGATAGCAACCTTTATTATGCAGAACATCGCTTTTATTACTTTGCCATCACAAGTTCGTACAACGCTCAATTTTCCCTTACAATAAAAGATCAAACATATTTAGGAGCAATTTTTATTGCTTTATGCACTGATGACAACTTACTTGAAGGATCTTATTCATCCATAGGTGGGTATGGTGGACACTCATGGCAAGAAACTGGGTTTAAGGGTTTTTGGATGCACAAGTATTATCTCTACTTAGTACAAATTTTTGGCTAGCAAAAGATCCTAGGCAAACACCACATGTTGGAGGATCCATGACAATATAACTTCTATGCAAATATACACAACATAACTCATTACGTTGTCTTCCTTGTCCAACTTCAACAAATTTTCTCAAGTTCGGGAATAATTAATGGGTATTCACAATCATAGAAGATTTCCAAGATAATATATTTGTATGTGAAAGTTCTCTTCCTTATACTAATCATTCATGAATTGTTTGTATGGCCAATATTGTGATTGTCAAGCTTCAAAAGATTTCACTTTCTAAACCCAATGTGAAGCCACTACTAGGCATGATATGAACATATAATTTCAACTTCATGATATCCAATTCATTTATCAATGTACTCATAGGATATAAGTGAAGCACGAGAGTAAATGACAAACTACTCCAAAAAGATATAAGTGAAGATCAAACAAGTAGTTAAGTAAATAGGTAGCTATATGAGGACTCTCTTTTATTTAAAAAAAATTTGGATCTAAGTATCTTACTAAAATAGAAAGCAAAACAAAATAAAATGACATTCCCATAATAGCACACATCATGTGAAGAAGCAAAAACTTAGGCTCAACCGATACTAACCGATAATTGTTGATGAAGAAAGGTGGGATGCGGGGCATCCCCAAGCTTAGATGATTGAGATTCTTGAAATATTATCTTAGGATGCGTTGGGCATCCCCAAGCTTGAGCTTTTGTGTCTCCTTAATTCCTTTTATATCATGGTTTCCCTAAATCTTAAAAACTTCATCCACACAAAACTCAACAAGAACATGTGAGATAAGTTAGTATAAATCAATGCAAAACCTTATCATTCTATACTGTAGAAAATCACTAAAATTATAAATTAACATGGCATACTAAATGCCTTTGCATATTTTATATTCCTATCCTCAAATAGAATCATTGAACAAGCAAACATATGCAAACAATGCAAACATAACATCAATCTTTCTAAACAGAACCGTCTGTAAGAGTGCAATATTAATCATAATTCCCTAACTCCAAAAATTCTGAAAAATTACCACATTCAAGAAAAAATATTATAGATTACTATGCAAAAAAATTCAACCATCTATCACATTCTGACTTTTCTAGAGAATTTTTGCAACAGTGATTAACTTTCTGTTTTCTAACAGCAACATGTAGACTTGCAAAGTAAGCATGTGAAAGGCTGTACTTAACATTTTTATTGAATTAAAAGATGCAAAACATTACTATAGATAGCAGGAAGCAAATAAAAACAAAATAAGATGACGCTCCAAGAAAAACTTATATCATGTGACAAATGAAAATATAGCCCCAAGTAAGATTACCGATAATGTTGGAGACAAAAGAGGGGATGCCTTCCGGAGCATCCCAAGCTTAGTTGTTTGGATCTTCCTTGAATATTAACTTGATGTGCCTTGGGAATCCCCAATCTTAGGGTCTTGTCACTCCTTATTCTCCTCATATCTATATCTCACCCAAAACTTGAAAACTTCAATCACACAAAACTTAACGGAACCACGTGAGATAGGTTAGTATGATAAAGCAAATCATTCACTTTGGTACTGTCAAAGACAAGATTAATTATTGTTCTCCCACAATTCCTACTATACCTTATCATTTCCACAATTTATGTTGAGCAATATAAGCCATAGAAACTAGGAAACAAGCAAACTATGCATTGAAAACAGAATCTGTCAAAAACAGAACAGTCTGTAATGATATGGAAAACAACCATACTTCTGCTATTCCAAAAATTCTGAACAATTAGAAAAATGTAGGTAATTTATATATATATGACCTATAAAAAATTTAGATCAAAAGCACGATCCGGTGAATTTTTTAAAATTCCTGGACTGAGCGCAAAAGTTTCTGTTTTTGCACAAAATCAAGTCAACTATCATCCACACTATCCCAAAGGCTTTACTTGGTACTTTATTGAAAAAAGGAATAAAACATGATTACTACAGTAGCATAATCATGTGAACACACAAAAACAATAGGTAAAAGTGTTGGGTTGTCTCCCAACAAGTGCTTTTCTTTAATGCCTTTTAGCTAGTCATGATGATTTCAATGATACTCAACAACAACAACAACAACAAAGCCTTTAGTCCCAAACAAGTTGGGGTAGGTTAACAGAGACCTGAAGGATTGGAGTATCGACAAAGAGCTAGCTATGGACAGGGGTGCGTGGAAGCTTGCTATCCATGTGCCAGAGCCATGAGTTGGTTGCGAGATCTTATGGAAGCACATGTTCCTCTCCTATAATAATGTTTAGTAGCATCATGAATGAATGCAATAATATAGCTATCACATAATTCTTTTTGTGATAGCTATATTATTGCATTCATTCATGATGCTACTAAACATTATTATAGGAGAGGAACATGTGCTTCTACATATCTCAATAATATCAAGTTTCCTCTCTATGTGTTGAAACTCTTGAGGTTTTGCTTGTTTTGCCTTCCTATGCTAGTTGATTCTTGTTCCCATAAATTATTTGCTCACAATACCCCTATGCATAGGGAGTGGGTTAGACTTAAATGTGCTTGTCATGTGCATGATGCTCTCTTTATGTTTCAATTCTAATTTTTTATATGAGAAAATGATACTCATATAAAAAAATTAGAATTGAAACATAAAGAGAGCATCATGCACATGACAAGCACATTTAAGTCTAACCCAGTCCCTATGCATAGGGGTATTGTGAGCAAACAATTTATGGGAACAAGAATCAACTAGCATAGGAAGGCAAAACAAGCAAAACCTCAAGAGTTTCAACACATAGAGAGGAAACTTGATATTATTGAGATATGTAGAAGCACATGTTCCTCTCCTATAATAATGTTTAGTAGCATCATGAATGAATGCAATAATATAGCTATCACAAAAAGAATTATTTTCACGATCCACATGCATAATTTTTTTTATTACTCTCCACATAAGCAAATTTATTGTCATGAATAGTAGTGGGTGCGAACTCAACAAAATAACTATCATGTGATTGAAAATTAAAATTATGATGACAAGTTTCATGGTTATCAGTATTCTTCATAGCATACATGTCATTACCATAATCATCAGATATAGGAACTTTGTTGTCATAGTCAATCGCAACCTCTTTCAAAATAGTGGATTCATCATTAAATAAAGGCATGACCTCTCCAAATGCACTTTCATCAATATAATCATCATAAAAAGGAGGCATGCCATCATCATAATAAATTTTCTCATCAAAACTTGGGGGACTAAAAATATCATCTTCATCAAACATAGCATCCCCAAGCTTATGGCTTTGCAAATCATTAGCATCATGGATATTCAAAGAATTCATACTAACAACATTGCAATCATGCTCATCATTTATGCCAAACATTCTATTGAATTCTTCTTCTATCAATTGAGCACAATTTTCATTTTCATGAAAGACATTATAAAGATGAACAATATGATGCCACCTCACTTCCTTTTTTTACTTTTCTTTTTATAAACCAAATTAGTGAGAAAACAAGAAACTAAGAGATTCAGTTGCAAGATCTAAAGATATACCTTCAAGCACTCACCTCCCCAGCAATGGCGCCAGAAAAGAGCTTGATGTGTACTACACAACTTGTTCTTGTAGACTCTTGTTGGACCTCCAAGCACAGAGTTCTGTAGGACAGTAGCAATTTTCCCTCAAGTGGATAACCTAAGGTTTATCAATCCATGGGAGGCATAGGATGAAGATGGTCTCTCTCAAACAACCCTGCAACCAAATAATAAAAAGTCTCTTGTGTCCCCAACACACCAAATACAATAGTAATTTGTATAGGTGCACTAGTTCAGCGAAGAGATGGTAATAAAAGCATAGTAATGATAGTAGATATTGATTTTTGTAATAGGAACAATAGAAAACAACAAGGTAGCAATTGATTAAACGGAGCACAAACGGTATTGCAATGCTTGAAAATGAGGCCTAGGGTACTTTTGCTAGTGCAATCTCTCAACAATGCTGATCTAATTGGAGCATATAACCTTCCCTCAACATGCGATGAAGAATCACTCCAAAGTCCTTATCTAGTGGAGAACATAAGGAGAAATTGTTTGTAGGGTATGGAACCACCTCAAAGCTATTCTTTCCATTTGATCTTTTCAACATTTCGTACTAAAATAACACAAAGTTATTCTTTCTGTTCGATCTATCCAAGAGTTCGTACTAAAATAACACCATATGATACACATCAACCAACTCTAATGTCACATACATACTCCAATGTCACTACAAGTATCCATAAGTTAATTATACGATATGCATCAATGTCAGGACCCCGACTCAATGCCACATCGATCTAGCATGTAACACCTCATATCACTTTGCGGCCTCACGCACGGTATCCCCACGGGTGTCGCCTTACCTTTGCCCGGGACCGTTTGCGCCTTTTGGCACACGTATATGATAGTGTCGCTAGCATCCATATGATAAGGAGCCCGGGCTGACATGGCTAGTCGTAAACCCAAAGTGGCACAAACTTATAGGGACAGGCATCCATGACCCATCATCGAACGTGTCGGTCATCAGCGAGTGAATCCAGGCTGTAGCACTGGGCTAACAGGACTCCGGTGAACCGGGCTGTAGCGGGCTAGCAGGACTCCGGTATTCATCGCGTGACATTTCCCCGAAGGGACAGACACAGGAACGAAGAAGGACACATGCCGGCCAGCCTAAGTGTTCCGGAGCAGTAGCAGGCTACCATGGCTCAGTGGAAGCACTAGGAGACATTTCCCGGTAAGAGAGGCTACTAAGGATAAATAACTAGATAGTCAGATCCCACACATACCAAGCATTTCAATAACATACACACAATATGCTCCATATGTGCAATACAACATGGCATCACAACATGAATCTATAACTCAAGTATTTTATTCAATAGGCTCCGAGGAGCGAGATATTACAATCATGGGTCTCATGACCCAACATTCAGAGCAAACAAGTCAAGCACAAGCGGAAGCTTAACATGTCTGAGTACAGACATCTACAAAAGAAAAAGGCTGAGAAGCCTGACTATCTACCAGATCCTGCCGAGGGCACAAGATCGTAGCTGAGGTAACAAGCTAAACGTCGAAGTCCACGCGGTACTACTAGCGAGACTGAAGTCTCTCTGCAAAAACATAAATTAAGCAACGTGAGTACAAATGTACCCAGCAAGACTTACATCAGAACTAACTACATATGCATCATTGTCAACAAGGGGATGGTGGGGTTTAACTGCAGCAAGCCAGCTTTGACTCAGTGGCTAACCTGAACTACGACTGCAAGTAACTCTTTTGAGGTGGCGCACACGAGTCCACATATTCACCATATCAATACACCACTATGGATCCGCTCCCGTCTCCCTACGAGAACACCATCCATAGCACTCACGCTTATCTTGCGTATTTTAGAGTATCCACTTTCACTTGTCTATGAACTGTACAGGCAAGCCAGAAGTCCTTTACCGCGGACACGGCTATTCGAATAGATCATATTAACCCTGCAGGGGTGTACTTCTTCACACACGCTCTCACCACTTACCGCCGTTTACACGACATGTACTCGGCAACCTTCAAGCGGAAGCCCAGCGAGGGTGTCGGCCACGACCTGACTAACCAAACAAGTCTCTCGTCCAGGTTTATCGCCTATTCGGGTTCCATCCGCAAGGAGATCCGGCCGGGGTGTCGCTCACGGCCCCAAACGATGTGTGCAGGGTTCCCAAGCCCACCTCGACGGGTGGATCTACGCTTGGTACACCGTGCCATGGTGCCTAGTCTGTCCCAAGCCCACCTGTACCGGGTGCCACTTGGTAGACTACTAACACAACCTACAAACACCAGAAACTAGTTGCAACTCCTGGATAGAGATCATGTTGATTAATAAGTCGAGAGGGGTCGAGTTACCGGAACCCAATGTGTGGTAGTATCTGTTCATGGATCACAAACACAGAACTCAGTTCCTGAGGACGGCTGCAATGAGACAACCCACCATGTACTCCTACATGGCCTCTCACCGCTACCTTTACCAAATCGTGTTCACACACTTAGCTCTCAACAGTAGGACATGTTCACACACCTCTGAATCATCCCCGATGAACCAGACCTGACTCAACTCTAAGCAGTAGCAGGCATGACAAACAAGCATGAATGAGTAGGCACAACAGGGCTCAAACAACTCTTACTCATGCTAGTGGGTTTCATCTATTTACTGTGGCAATGACAGGTCATGCAAAGGATAAAGAGGTTCAACTACCGCAGCAAGTAACAGATGAATCGTTGTTGTCCTAATGCAGTAAAAGAGAGCAGGAGCGAGAGAGTGGGATTGTATCGGAATGAACAAGGGGGTTTTGCTTGCCTAGCACTTCTGAAGATGGTATAGCTCTTCATCGGTGTCATCGAACTCATCGTCGGAACCACGTCTATCGAGAGAGGACAAACACCGGCAAACAAGGAAGAACACAATCAATGCAATGCACAGTATGATGCATGATCATAACATGGTAATATGCTATGGTTTGAGCTAATGCAACTAGTAATAGATTAAATGAAGTTGGTTTGAATCCAAGATTCAAATTCAAATTCCACATGTGGTTATTTGAATGGCGTTCATTCATTTGTCCTAATCAGTAGTCATAAGTTGTTCTAACATGCATGAAAATGGTTCAGATGGATAGATTGGATTTTTCTGATCATTTTTCATATATAAATCATTTCATTTGGAGTTACGGTTGAATTACTATGAATTTTAGAAGTTTATACTAATTTCTGGAATTTCCTATAATAGAATAAATCCAGTAATTGATTTACTGCGTCAGCAATGCGTCAGGGTGATGTCATAGTCAACAGGGACGTCCAGGTCAAACCTGACTGATGGGTCCCGCATGTCAGCATAATTAGATTAGCTAAATATTAGTTAGAACTAAACCGGATTAGTTAATAGGGCTGGGCCCCACCTATCATTGACTCAACAGAGTCAACCAGGGCCCACCCGTGGTCAAAGTCAAGTCGGCTGCACCGGCGTTTAGCCGCCGGCGAGCCCGAGGCGGCGGCGGAAGTGATTTTGGCCGTTCCGGCCACCAAATGGGTCGCGGAAGGCATCTAAGTGGAGCTGGGGACAAACCGCAGCTCTTGGTGGTGTTTAGTTGGGTCGGGGTGGCCGGAATCGGCGCCGGCGACGACCTAGGCGGTCGCCGGAGTTCGGGTGGAGGCAAACTCGAGGCTAGGGTGTGCGGTGAGGTGCGGGGAGTATATGGTTAGACCCTACGCGACGTGGTGAGTGCGATGGACACCGACAGGTGGCCGGAGAATGGCCGGGAGCACGTCGGCGACGAGCTCCGCGGCGGTGCGTGCGGGTGATCTTCGTGCGGTTGCTACACAGCTCGGGGGCGAGAGAGGAAGGGAAGGGGAGGTAGCTAGGCTCACAGGGCACTCGTGGAGGCAACCGGCGGGGTCGGGGACGGACTGATGCGGCGACGGCGTTGAAGGGGATCTCTGGCGACGGCGGACTCGGGCGAAGTCGGTGCGGTGGATTCGGGCCACACGAGCACGTGGGGCTCGGCTAGCTCGACGAGGAGGATGGCGGCGGAGCTCCTAGACACGGCGAGACGGAGCACGGACGGCGGGGAGCGCGGCTACGGCGATGGGGCGGCGGCGGCGGCGTCGGCCATGGCTGGGGAGCGCGAGGGGGGAGGAGCTGGGGAGGAGAGGAGATGTCCGAGGGGTTCGGGGGAGAGAGTGGGAGCGATCCACGTCGCGGATCGGTGAGAGGAGTAGCGAGGCGGCGACCAGGTGCGTGACACCCATGCGGTGCTCGCCGCTGAGCACCTGCCTGCCTGCCTGGCCGAGCCAAGCAGCTCGCTGGCGCGGCAGCTGGGCTGGGCCGGCAGGTGGGCCGGTTAGTAGGCGCCAGGTAAGGTTTTCTTCCTGTTTTTCTTCTTCTATTATTCTGCAACTTTGTGGACTTTGAAAAAAATACTTAAACAGCTTCAAAATTCACCAAACTGGACCTGGTCCTTATTTGGAATATTTCCAACATGGAACATTTTAGTTTGGGAATATTTGGGCATTTGAAATATTTTATATAATTTAAATGCCCAAACTCAAATATTTATGATTTAATTCAAAGACCTTAGGATGACCTAGAAAATTGTGCACCACTTTTGGCAGAGGCTCTGAACCAAAGCAAAGGTGATGAGCATTTTAGAAGGGCATTTCAGATTCATTGAAAATGATTTTAGTAAACCCTAGTTGGATTCAAAAGGGGTTCTGGGGGTTCTGTCTTCCCCATTTCCAATTTCAAATGAAAATTAAACATGATGCACACACTAATGCATGGACTAGCTAGGATGTGACAACTCACCCCCACTAAACAAGAATCTTGTCTTGAGATTCAAGCGTAGGGTAAGATGATGGGGGGACGCAAACTAACACAATCTTCACGATCCAAGGTGCACTTCATGAGAACGTTGATTCTATCACCATCTTTGTCTCGACGTCTTGCTCTGAGATCTCCATCTAACATGACAACAAGAGGAAAGGGACAATTCCAGAAGAATCAATCTTCTCGAAGATCAATCAACTTAGGACCAACTCACAGAGTGAGTCATAGCAACATCTCTTGAGCTGAGACATGAAGCACACATCTGGAGGGATGGAGTGGAACAAATGATGAGGGTCACTAGGTAGACAACAATTCCACACTTAAGAAGGTGGTAAACGATTGTCAACATAGCGAGGAGTTGAGTTGCCATGATGCCACAGCGGAACATCCTGGAGGAGGGTGATTCGTAGATATATTCCCTTAAGTGGAAAAAGAATTACCTTTGATTCAGAGATCATTGAAACTCTTTATACCAGCCTAAGGCAATTCACAATTGATCATTTGGAGGGGTTCGGTAGAATGGCATACCCGGATTAGGATGGATGATGTGGATTACCTTGTTGAAAACAACACAAGGGATGATTTTAGTAACTAGGGAGAAGCCCAACAGTAGAGAGTGAGTCCATTGTTGAAAAGTTATAGCATAACCAAGGAAACTAAGAGCAATCCAGTTAGTGCCGATGATAACACCTAGCGCTTGTGCGTGCTCTCAAGAACTTGAGCATTTCCATATTCATCAAGGTTTTACCAATGTCCGTGTCAAGGATCCTGGCAACACAACATACTACCATGATGAATACCGGTGGAAGATGCAGATGCAAAGGAAGATAACACCTTCTCAGATTTCACCTTAGCGAGGCCAAGGAAACAAAATCTAGATGATCGACCGAGAGACATTTAGCACTCCGCTTCTAATGTTCTCCTTGAAGTGCTAGCGTAGTCCATAGATAATTATGGTTTGATATCTAGAACATCAAGTAAAAGGTCGGACTTCGGGAGCACAAGAATCCATAAGGAATAACTACGGAGGTAAATCCTGTGAAATCCTTATGGGGAGGTGGCCAACTTCTTCAAACAAGATACTACAATAATAGGTCTTTCGGCTGGGTGTGTTCGCCACGACATCCACTTTATCGGTTATCGAGGGACCAATATTATAGTTCTTGGGAAATGTTCCAACCATCATATCTGCCTGAGATTCAGATCTGGTTGGTGTCAGAATAATCCAGACTTATCGAGTCTAGGAAGAACAATGAAAGATTGCAACACAAACCGACGAGATGACGTTGCGAGATTCTCGGGAATGAACTACGATAGCAAGCTCAGAAACATGAGCTGGTTCTGCTACATACATGTGAACACGTTATCCAAGACAAGCATGACCACATAGTAGTCTTATAATAAAACACCACCGAGTTCTGGTTGGGAACCATCATCGAAGATAACGAAGTCGTGTGCATGACCTAGGATTAGCACATGAGACTCCCTTTTCTTGAACAAATCCATCAGTGGCTTGGTGTGCTAGGGAATTCATATGGAATGAAGATGATCAGTCTATCAGATCATAGAATACTTCGCACATGCATGACCGACTTGGGATGATTCCAGAGGAAGCAAAAACAAACTTTCTCGGATCCACAGCGACAACTTGCACCAAATGCACATGAATTTAGAGGAAGTCACTACTTTCATCCAAACATATGCTTCATGAACGAAACACGAAGAAATGCTTAAACAAGTTTCCAACACTAGGTCGATGTTCAACATGACTCATGGGGGAGACAAAATGCTGCTGATGGGCTCAACAGCAACTCATCGAAATTACCATATCACTGGACTTCCACCATCATGTGAACTAGGTGATAGCATTGGTCAGACCCAACGAGTATAACGGTGTATGCTCGAGGAACCAACCACGAGTAAGACAACATTATGAATATTGTTGGTTCTAACTTGATTTGACGATAGCCCACACTCAAATCAAGGTTTTGACAAGACAATAGATTCAACAACTGATCACGAGGATCAGTCGATGAAGATATCATCTTTCTTCAATACACACACACTCACACTCAAGGATATCCCTTAGTGATGAACTAAGTCGGACAAGCTTTCATCTTCCAACTCTCCAAGTTGTTGTTTAGCTTAACCAACTAGCTCAGGGGTATCCAACACAGAATCTTGGAGAATGGGTGGTTTGGAAGAAAAACAACATGATCACGAACTCAACATAGTGGTCAGGTGAAAACTGGTAATACTTCTGAGAAGATATTCGGAAAATCACGAACCACCGATATGTTATTAAGCTCGAGAACAATCTTGCTTTTCAGGGCAAGACGATATGATCAAGGAGCGAGGGATTGTCACAATCCTAACTCCTTGGTTGATGAGTGCACCCGGAAATATGGACTAGGTAGCACGATCAATCTTAGGATGATGATTCAATAACCAGCACGCTAAGAATGAGAGTATTGTCCATTAGCTACCAAGCAACGAGTTGCTCGAAGTATTGATTTCGCACATCACAGTACACTTGTCGGCATTCCGGTTACGATAACATGGGAGCCGAGGAATGAACAATGATGGCAAGAAGTATTACTGCGTCAAGAATTCATAAGAGGTGGTGCAATTCTCATGACATTCTTGACATAAAGATGGTAACACTCCAAGGTAGAACAGAACAAAAGCTGGATTGGCATTTTGATCTGTGGAATACAACTACTTTGACCCAATCCTGGATATGGATGAGGTACTGGAGTTTGTTCCTCCTAGTCATCCTGAATAGAATGGCTTGACGGACCACAAGAATAATAGGCATCGATGAACGATTGCACGCATACTCTTGACTATCAACTGATAGACAAGGATCGGAATACAACTACAGAGGGACAACTCAAAGGAACATATGATTTTCTGAGTTGTGGATGCATAGATTAATATGTCGAACCAAGTTCAACAGGTTTCTTCCAGATAACCCATGCAGAAAGGTAGAACTGGCAGAATCACAATTATGAATGGAGAACCCATCGAGAGCACTCCGGTTGTGATCTTTTGATCCAAAAAACATCTGCTGTAAGTGGTTCATAGTATTTGGAAGAAGGAAATACCACGGACCTCGAGGACTAATGCAAAGGTTACTAATTTCCTAAAGGAACTAGCAAACACTATCAACATGAAATAAGTAGTGTGAATCTCGGGTTCAGAAACCCGGAAGTAGAATACCTACTAACTATGTGGCATCACGGGATGCTTTCGAGAATGATGGCCAGAATCTTCACACTGGGAACACAAAACATTGCTGGATTACTAGGTGACTCCCTAAAACACCTAGGGTCATAATAATAGCTCCAACATATATGTCAAGGCAATAGAGTACCTCAACTCACCATTTAGTGTGGTTAACCTGGCCATAAGGTCATCGAAAACAGAGGGAAAGGATTTTGCAATTGCATCAGATTATTTAGAAACCTGGGATGACTCGGACAGCATAACAGTTGTAAATGCTCAAAAAGATTTAAGACATGCTACAAAAATGGTGGCATAACCACTCGATCATCATAATATCAAGGTTCCGAGATCAACTATGAACACATGGAGGTAGTAGAAACTGAGCAGAGGCTTAAATCCAACAATCTTACAAGTCTACAGAGTAGTAACACGTGATCCTAATAGAAACAAGAGATAGCCTAGTTCCTTAACCCCGTAGGAAAGATAAGATGACTCAGATCAGAAGGGCATAAGGTATAAGGAGTAAAAAGAGCCTTACGTTCCATCCCACAATCAATTCCCTTATATAACTAAAGAATTTCTAGACTCGACTTCGACCAGTTTGGCTTGGTAATCCTACAGGCAGTCAAGCTCTGATACCAAAGCTGTCAGGACCCCGACTCAATGCCACATCGATCTAGCATGTAACACCTCATATCACTTTGCGGCCTCACGCACGGTATCCCCACAGGTGTCCCCTTACCTTTGCCCGGGACCGTTTGCGCCTTTTGGCACACGTATATGATAGTGTCGCTAGCATCCATATGATAAGGAGCCCGGGCTGACATGGCTAGTCGTAAACCCAAAGTGGCACAAACTTACAGGGACAGGCATCCATGACCCATCATCGAACGTGTCGGTCATCAGCGAGTGAATCCAGGCTGTAGCACTGGGCTAGCAGGACTCCGGTGAACAGGGATGTAGCGGGCTAGCAGGACTCCGGTATTCATCGCGTGACATTTCCCCGAAGGGACAGACACAGGAACGAAGAAGGACACATGCCGGCCAGCCTAAGTGTTCCGGAGCAGTAGAAGGCTACCATGGCTCAGTGGAAGCACTAGGAGACATTTCCCGGTAAGAGAGGCTACTAAGGATAAATAACTAGATAGTCAGATCCCACACATACCAAGCATTTCAATAACATACACACAATATGCTCGATATGTGCAATACAACATGGCATCACAACATGACTCTATAACTCAAGTATTTTATTCGATAGGCTCCGAGGAGCGAGATATTACAATCATGGGTCACATGACCCAACATTCAGAGCAAACAAGTCAAGCACAAGCGGAAGCTTAACATGTCTGAGTACACACATCTACAAAAGAAAAAGGCTGAGAAGCCTGACTATCTACCAGATCCTGCCGAGGGCACAAGATCGTAGCTGAGGTAACAAGCTAAACGTCGAAGTCCACGCGGTACTACTAGCGAGACTGAAGTCTCTCTGCAAAAACATAAATTAAGCAATGTGAGTACAAATGTACCCAGCAAGACTTACATCAGAACTAACTACATATGCATCATTGTCAACAAGGGGATGGTGGGGTTTAACTGCAGCAAGCTAGCTTTGACTCAGTGGCTAACCTGAACTACGACTGCAAGTAACTCTTTTGAGGTGGCGCACACGAGTCCACATATTCACCATATATATACACCACTACGGATTCGCTCCCGTCTCCCTACGAGAACACCATCCATAGCACTCACGCTTATCTTGCGTATTTTAGAGTATCCACTTTCACTTGTCTATGAACTGTACAGGCAACCCAGAAGTCCTTTACCGCGGACATGGCTATTCGAATAGATCATATTAACCCTGCAGGGGTGTACTTCTTCACACACGCTCTCACCACTTACCGCCGTTTACACGACATGTACTCGGCAACCTTCAAGCGGAAGCCCAGCGAGGGTGTCGGCCACGACCTGACTAACCAAACAAGTCTCTCGTCCAAGTTTATCGCCTATTCGGGTTCCATCCGCAAGGAGATCCGGCCGGGGTGTCGCTCACGGCCCCAAACGATGTGTGCAGGGTTCCCAAGCCCACCTCGACGGGTGGATCTACGCTTGGTACACCGTGCCACGGTGCCTAGTCTGTCCCAAGCCCACCTGTACCGGGTGCCACTTGGTAGACTACTAACACAACCTACAAACACCAGAAACTAGTTGCAACTCCTGGATAGAGATCATGTTGATTAATAAGTCGAGAGGGGTCGAGTTACCGGAACCCAATGTGTGGTAGTATCTGTTCATGGATCACAAACACAGAACTCAGTTCCTGAGGACGGCTGCAATGAGACAACCCACCATGTACTCCTACATGGCCTCTCACCGCTACCTTTACCAAATCGTGTTCACACACTTAGCTCTCAACAGTAGGACATGTTCACACACCTCTGAATCATCCCCGATGAACCAGACCTGACTCAACTCTAAGAAGTAGCAGGCATGACAAACAAGCATGAATGAGTAGGCACAACAAGGATCAAACAACTCCTACTCATGCTAGTGGGTTTCATCTATTTACTGTGGCAATGACAGGTCATGCAATGGATAAAGGGTTCAACTACCGCAGCAAGTAACAGATGAATCGTTGTTGTCCTAATGCAGTAAAAGAGAGCAGGATCGAGAGAGTGAGATTGTATCGGAATGAACAAGGGGGTTTTGCTTGCCTGGCACTTCTGAAGATGGTATAGCTCTTCATCGGTGTCATCGAACTCATCGTTGGAACCACGTCTATCGAGAGAGGACAAACACCGGCAAACAAGGAAGAACACAATCAATGCAATGCACAGTATGATGCATGATCATAACATGGTAATATGCTATGGTTTGAGCTAATGCAACTAGTAACAGATTAAATGAAGTTGGTTTGAATCCAAGATTCAAATTCAAACTCCACATGTGGTTATTTAAATTCCATTCATTCATTTGTCCTAATCAGTAGTCATAAGTTGTTCTAACATGCATGAAAATGGTACAGATGGATAGATTGGATTTTTCTGATCATTTTTCATATATAAATTATTTCATTTGGAGTTACGGTTGAATTACTATGAATTTTAGAAGTCTATACTAATTTCTGGAATTTCCTATAATAGAATAAATCCAGTAATTGATTTACTGCGTCAGCAATGCGTCAGGGTGATGTCATAGTCAACAGGGACGTCCAGGTCAAACCTGACTGATGGGTCCCGCATGTCAGCATAATTAGATTAGCTAAATATTAGTTAGAACTAAACCGGATTAGTTAACAGGGCTGGGCCCCACCTATCATTGACTCAACAGAGTCAACCAGGGCCCACCCGTGGTCAAAGTCAAGTCGGCTGCACCAGCGTTTAGCCGCCGGCGAGCCCGAGGCGGCGGCGGAAGTGATTTTGGCCGTTCCGGCCACCAAATGGGTCGCGGAAGGCATCTAAGTGGAGCTGGGGACAAACCGTAGCTCTTGGTGGTGTTTAGTTGGGTCGGGGTGGCCGGAATCGGCGCCGGCGATGACCTAGGCGGCTGCCGGAGTTCGGGTGGAGGCGAACTCGAGGCTAGGGTGTGCAGTGAGGTGCGAGGAGTATATGGTTAGACCCTACGTGACGTGGTGAGTGCGATGGACACCGAGAGGTGGCCGGAGAATGGCCGGGAGCACGTCGGCGACGAGCTCCGCGGCGGTGCGTGCGGGTGATCTTCGTGCGGTTGCTACACAGCTCGGGGGCGAGAGAGGAAGGGAAGGGGAGGTAGCTAGGCTCACAGGGCACTCGTGGAGGCAACCGGCGGGGTCGGGGACGGACTGATGCGGCGACAGCGTTGAAGGGGATCTCCGGCGAGGGCGGACTCGGGCGAAGTCGGTTCGGTGGACTCGGGCCACACGAGCACGCGGGGCTCGGCTAGCTCGATGAGGAGGATGGCGGCGGAGCTCCTAGACACGGCGAGACGGAGCACGGACGGCGGGGAGCGCGGCTACGGCGATGGGGCGGCGGCGGTGGCGTCGGCCATGGCTGGGGAGCGTGAGGGGGGAGGAGCTGGGGAGGAGAGGAGATGTCCGAGGGGTTCGGGGGAGAGAGGGGGAGCGATCCACGTCGCGGATCGGTGAGGGGAGTGGCGAGGTGATGACCAGGTGCGTGGCACCCATGCGGTGCTCGCCGCCGAGCACCTGCCTGCCTGCCTGGCCGAGCCAAGCAGCTCGCTGGCGCGGCAGCTGGGCTGGGCCGGCAGGTGGGCCGGTTAGTAGGCGCCAGGTAAGGTTTTCTTCCTGTTTTTCTTCTTCTATTATTCTGCAACTTTGTGGAGTTTAAAAAAAATACTTAAACAGCTTCAAAATTCACCAAACTGGACCTGGTCCTTAGTTGGAATATTTCCAACATGGAACATTTTAGTTTGGGAATATTTGGGCATTTGAAATATTTTATATAATTTAAATGCCCAAACTCAAATATTTATGATTTAATTCAAAGACCTTAGGATGACCTAGAAAATTGTGCACCACTTTTGGCAGAGGCTCTGAACCAAAGCAAAGGTGATGAGCATTTTAGAAGGGCATTTCAGATTCATTGAAAATAATTTTAGTAAACCCTAGTTGGATTCAAAAGGGGTTCTGGGGGTTCTGTCTTCCCCATTTCCAATTTCAAATGAAAATTAAACATGATGCACACACTAATGCATGGACTAGCTAGGATGTGACAATCAAACAATTTCAGATTCATAATACTTGATCCAACACAAAGAACCTCAAACGGTGCCCCAAGATTTCTACCGGAGATACAATGACGAAAACGTGCATCATCCCCTATGCATAGATTACCCCAATGTCACCTCGGGAACCCGCGAGTTGAGTGCCAAAACATATATCAAGTGAATTAATAAAATACCCCATTGTCACCATGGGTATTCATATGCAAAACATATGTCAAGTGCTCTCAAATCCATAAAAATATTTAATCCGATAAAACGAAATCCCAAAGGGTCAATTCACAACAAGATAGAGAGGGGAAAACACCATATGATCCAACTATATTAACAAAGCCCGCGATACTTCAAGATCATGACATCTCAAGAACACGAGAGATAGAGAGAGCAAGATTAAACTCATAGCTACTGGTACAAACACTCAACCCTGAGGGTGGACTACTCCCTCCTCATCATGGTGGCCGACAGGATGATCAAGATGGCCACCGGTGATGGTTTCACCCTCCGGCAGAGTGCCGGAACGGGGTCTAGATTGGTTTCTCGTGGCTACAGAGGCTTGCGGTGGCGGAGCTTCTGATCTTGGGTTGTCCTCGGGAGTTTTGAAATATTTGGGAATTTATAGGGCGAAGATGCGGTGCGGGAGGCCACCGAGGTGGGCACAACCCACCATGGCGCACCCGGGCCCCCAGGCGCGCCCAGGTTGGTTGTGCCCCCCTCGGGGCACCCCTTTGGTACTTCTTTGGCCCACTGGATGTCTTCTGGTCCAAAAAAAATCTCCAAAAAGTTTTGCTGCGTTTGGACTCCGTTTGGTATTGATTTTTTGCGATGTAAAAAACAAGCAAGAAACATCAACTGGCACTAGGAACTATTTCAATAGGTTAGTTCCACAAAATGATATAAAGTTGCTATAAAATGATTGTAAAACATCCAAGAAAGATAATGTAACAACATGAATACTTCATAAATTATAGATACGCTGGAGACATATCAGGAGCTACAACAGTCAGCATTCCACGCCTTTTCCACCTTCCGCTCAGACAGATCCTCAGAGCTCTAGCGCCCCTTTTCTCTGCTTCCCCAGCAAATCCTACCCCATGTCCTTCAACCATGGTCAGATTCGGTGCCAACGGGAAGGGGGAAGCCTCCACCGTCACCGAGGGTGACATCGTGAAGCTGAAACAGGCTGGCTATTTGTCGGCCTACATTGCCCATCGCCCCCCCGAAGAGGACCAGATCATCCCTACGCCCGAACCAGGCGAAAGGGTCGTATTCCTCCCTCATTTCCATAGGGGGCTTGGATTTCCTCTGCAGACCTTTGTGAGGGGGTTGATGTTCTTCTACGGGCTAGTCTTTCACGATAGCCCCCAACTCCCTTCTCGACATTCGTCATTTATCATCTTCTGCGAGGCTTTTCTCCGAGTCCAGCCACACTTCGTCTTCTGGCTAAAGGTGTTCAACGTCAAGCCCAAGGTAGTTGGCAGCAAACATGTGGATTGCGGTGGGGCCATGATCAGCAAACTAACGCGGGTCCAGTGGCCGGAGGGCCACTTTGTTCACACCGTCAAAATGTGGCCAAAGGAATGGTTCTATATCACCGAGCCAAGGGGAGCCGGCTGGATGGTGGCTCCCGCTTTCAGATCCGGACCCCCTACCAAGCTGGCCTCATGGATCAACAAGAGCCCGGACTGGGGGCCGCTGATGACTTGAAGGCGCTGTAGAAGCGCGTTGTTAGCATAATGGAGACCGACACGAAGCTGGTCAACGTGATTCAGATCATGCTCCATCGTCTACTCCTCCCCTGCCAGGAGAGGGTCGAGCCAATGTGGGAGTATGATCCCGAAGATCTGACCATCGTGCAACATCTCTTCGGCACGACCCACAAGAAAGTGGGGGGTCGGCTATTCAGTCCACAGAAGGAGTGGCTGGCCGAGGGGGAGGACATCGGCCTCGACACTGTGACCCCTCCGAAGAAGGTGACCGACATTTGTCTTAATATGAGTACAAATATTAGCACCATACGATTTGGTCTGAACTCCTTTATGTGGATTTTGCAGGGTTGGCTTGCCAGGGCCGAGAAGATCAGCAGCCCAGGGCTACTACCAGAAGGGCCCCGATTCGAATAGCTAGAGAAGTTGTTGGTTGTGGTGCCTTACAAGGCGCCTGACAATAAGGGCAAGAAGAAAGAGGTAGCGGAGGCTGATGTCTGCTAGAACTACGTCGGTATTTACCCAAAGAGGAAGGATGATGCAGTATAGCGATGGTAGGTATTTCCCTCAGTGACCAGACCAAAGTTATCGAACCAGTAGGAGAACCTCCTCACACCACGTAAACAGCACCTGCACACAAATAACAAATACTCGCAACCCGACGTGTTAAAGCGGTTGTCAACCCTTTCGGGTACGGCGCCTCAAGATAGGCAAATAACATGAGGTAAAAGTGGTAGATAGGATAAATAGATCACGGAACAAATAAATTGCAGCAAGGTATTATTGTATTTTTGGTTTAATAGATCTGAAAATAAATGCAAAGGAAAATGGATCGCAAAGGCAAATATGATGAACAGAGACCCGGGGGCCGTAGGTTTCACTAGTGGCTTCTCTCGAGAAAAATAACAAACGGTGGGAAAACAATTATTGTTGGGCAATTGATAGAACTTCAAATAATCATGATGATATCTAGGCAATGATCATTATATAGGCATCACATCCAAGATTAGTAGACTGACTACTGCCTACATCTACTACTATTACTCCACACATCGACCGCTATCCAGCATGCATCTAGTGTATTAAGTTCATGGAAAAATAGAGTAATGCAATAAGAACAATGACATGATGTAGACGAGATCTGTTTATCTATTGGGGAGATATAGATCTCATCTTGTTATCCTTAGTAGCAACGATACATACGTGTCAGTTCCCCTTCTGTCACTGGGATCAAGCACCGTAAGATCGAACCCACTACAAAGCACCTCTTCCCATTGCAAGATAAATAGATCAAGTTGGCCAAACAAAACCCAAATACCGGAGAACAAATACGAGGCTATAAGCAATCATGCATGTAAGAGATCAAAGAAGACTCGAATAACTTTCATGGATAAAAACGTAGATCTGATCATAAACTCAAAGTTCATCAGATCCCAACAAACACACCGGAAAAAGACTTACATTATATGGATCTCCAAGAGACCAGTGTATTGATAATCAAGAGAGAGAGAGAGAGAGGAAGCCATCTAGCTAGTAACTACGAATCCGTAGGTCTACAAAGAACTACTCACGTATCATGGGAGAGGCACCAATGGAAGTGGTGAACCCCTGCATGACGGTGTCTAGATTGGATCTGGTGGTTCTGGATTCAGCAGCGGCTGGAATTGATTTTCGTCGACTCCCCTAGGGTTTCTGGAATATTGGGGTATTTATAGAGCAAAGAGGTGGTTCAGGGGGCACCCGAGGTGGGCACAACCCACCAGGGCGCGCCTAGGCCTCCTAGCGCGCCTGGTGGGTGCTGCTCTCCTCGAGCCAGCCCCAGGTGCTTCCTTGGCCCACTAGATGTCTTCTGGCCCAAAAAAAAATCCTGCAGGAGTTTTGTTGTGTTTGGACTCTGTTTGATATTGATATCCTGCCATGTAAAAAACATGCAGAAAACATCAACTGGCACTGGGCACTATGTCAATAGGTTACTACCAAAAAATGACATAAAATGACTATAAAATGATTGTAACACATCAAAGAATGATAATATAACAACATGGAAGAATCAGAAGTTATAGATACGTTAGAGAAGTATCAGCATCCCCAAGATTAATTCCTTCTCGTCCTCGAGTAGGTAAATGATAAAAACAGAATATTGGATGTGGAATGCTGCCTAACATGTTCATCACATTTCTTTTCTTTATAGCATGGACATATGGAATTTTATATGATTCAAAGCAATAGTATAGTTTTTACATGAAGACTTTAATACTCAGGCATACCAACAAGCAACCATGTCTTTCAAAATATCAACACTAAAGCAAGTTATCCCTAGCCCATCATGCTCAATCATTGATCCATTCATGAAACACACTCGAATATTAGCTACACCCAATGCTCAAATACGATCATAATGCCCCTTAGTTGGTGCTTTATAAGAGAAGATGGAGACGCAAATTCAAAATAAAAAATTGCATAAGTAAAAGAAAGGCCCTTCGTAGAGGGAATTAGAGATTTGTAGAGGTGCTAGAGCTCAAAGCTTAAATTGAGAGATAAAATATATTTTTGAGAGGCATACTTTTCCCACCAACAAAAACGACTTGGAGCATCCCAACACTTTCCATGCTAGATACATGATAGGCGGTTCCCAAACATAAAATAAAGTTTATTCCTTTTCCATCATTACTTTCACTTTCCATGGCTAACCGTATCCATGGGTGCCCTCCATACCAACACTTTCCAAGGAATTTATTATTTGACAACATAAAGTAAATTCATTTTTCATTTCAAGACTGGGCATCCCTAATACCTTTGCCATACTCTCGTGCAATGACAAGTGAATAAACACTCATCGTGAGAATAACACATCTAGCATGGAAAATATTGGCTACCCTTTACCGCCTCGCGAGCGGTAGAGCAAACAAAAGAGAAATTTATTTTGAAATTTAGAGATGGCACATGCAAATTTGTTTAGAACGTCATGGAAATATTGCATATAGGTTGGTATAGTGGACTCATATGGAAAAACTGGTTTAAAGGGTTTTGGATGCACAAGTAGTGATCATACTTAGTGCAAAATGAAGGCTAGCAAAAAGATTGAGAAGCGACCAACCAAAAAGTGAAAAATCTCGTACCCAAGCATTAAGCATAAGTAACACCGAATAATGCACCATAAGTAGGATATAAATTTCATTGCATAACTATTGACTTTCGTGCTTGCATAGGGAATCACAAACCTTAACATCAATATTCTTACTAAAGCACAATTACTCATCAACATGACTCACATATCATATCGTCATATCTCAAAACCATTACTAAGAATCAAGTTTATTTTGTCCAATGATCTTCATGAAAGTTTTATTATATCCTCCTTGGATATCTATCACTTTGGGACTATTTTCATATATGGCTTTTGATAAGCTCAAACAAATATAAGTGAAGTATGAGAGCATTTCTTCAAAAATAACAAAGCACACCGTGCTCAAAAAGATATAAGTGAAGTACTAGAGCAAATCCATGGCTCTAAAAATTTAAGTGAAGCATAGGAGCAAGCATAGCATAATTTTTGGCTCTCTCAAAAGGGTGTGTGAGTCATAACAAGCAAATACTCATATCATACAAGACGCTCCAAGCAAAACTCATATTATGTGACGAATAAAAATATAGTTTCAAGTAAAATACCGATGGTTGTCAGAAGAAAGTGGGGATGCCACTCGGGGGCATCCCCAAGCTTAGTTGCTATCTACTCATTTGAATATTAACTTGGGGTGGCTCGGGCATACCCAAGCTTAGCCTTTTGCTCATCCTCATTCCTTCATCCATCATAAGATAACCCAAAACTTGAAAACTTCAATCACACAAAACTCAAACAAAACCTTCATGAGATCCGTTAGTATAAGAAACCAAACCACTACTATCAGTACTGTAGAAAACTTATTATATTTTGTTTTGCATTATATCTGCCGTATTCCAACTTTTCCACGGCAAAACTCATCAAGAAAAACCATATAATCATCAAAACAAGCACACAACGCAAAGAAAACAGAATCTGTCAAAAACAGAATAGTCTGTAGCTCTCTGAATATTTCGGATACTTCTGTAACTCCAAAAATTCTGAAATAAATTGGTGGACGTGATAAATTTGTCTATTAATCTTCTGCGAAAATAATCAACTCAAAAGAACTCTTCTGTTAAAAATGACAAATAATCTCGTGAGGACAAAAGTTTCTGTTTTTCAGCAAGATCAAATCATGTTTCACCCAAGTCTTCCCAAAGGCCTTGCTTGGCACAAACACTAAATTAAACACAAAAACACAATCATAACAGTAGAATAATTGTGCTAACACTCAATAATAGAAATCAAAAAGCAAAAATAAATGTTGTTCATTGGGTTGCCTCCCAACAAGCGCTATCGTTTTACGCCCCTAGCTAGGCATAACGCATAACGCATAGGATTAAAAAACTTATTTTCGCAAAAAGGGTCTCTTATGAATTCAATAAAGTTGGGATGCATACTAATCATCTTAAGGTCTCCTTTATCGCCTTTGTTTTTAGTGACTTGAGTAGGCTTGCCAATTTTCATGGGAGTTTTAGCGGAAGGAAAAGACATTCCTAGATTAGAAAATATTTCATCCAGTTTATCAATCCTAGACAGACTTTCTTTGATTCTGCCATGAATTATAGTTCCCATTTATTTTAGCAACTTAAAAACGTCTCCCGCTTTTGAACCAACCTTAGTAGCATAACTTTGCATTTTTCTATCCCAGTTTTCATATGTTCTATGGTAAGCATTTTATTTTCAATGGCATCGAGTCTTTCCATAACATGCTCGGGAGTCAATATTGTTTCATTGATCACGAGTGGTGGTGAACCCTCTAAATTTCTCAAAGCATTAAAAGCATCAAGAGAAGGACACATCAAGAAATTCCCACTATTAATCGTATCAAGGACGAATCTATACCAAGTGGTAATACCCACATAAAAACAACAAAGAAGAACAACGATAGATTTCTTACAGATAGATATATTATGAGCATTGCAAATCCTATACCAAGCATATTTTTAATTTTCTCCTCTCCTTTGTTTGAAGTTGAGAACCTCGTTCTCGGGGGTGCACGCAATAGAATAAGAGAAATGCATAACGACAAAAAGTGATAAACAAAATTGCACACAAAAACAGATCTGACGAGAAAACGACGAACGAAAAACAGGGCGAAACGGCAAATTTTTGTAAAGTGGGGGAGAGGAAAACGAGAGGAAAATGGCAAATAATGTAAATTGCGAGGAGATGAGATTTGTGATTAGGAACCTGGTTGATGTTGAAGATCCTCCCAGACAACGGCGCCAGAAATTCCTTTTGATGTCTGCTAGAACTACGTCGGTATTTCCCCAAAGAGGAAGGGATGATGCAGCATAGCGATGGTAGGTATTTCCCTCAGTAATGAGATCAAGGTTAACGAACCAGTAGGAGAATCTCCTCACACCACGTAAACAACACCTGCACACAAATAACAAATACTCGCAACCGACGTGTTAAAGGGGTTGTCAATCCCTTTCGGGTACGACGCCTCAGGATAGGCAAATAACGTGAGGTAAAAGTGGTAGATAGGATAAATAGATCGCGGAACAAATAAATTGCAGCCGGGTATTTTTGTATTTTTGGTTTAATAGATCTGAAAATAAATGCAAAGGAAAATAGATCGCAAAGGCAAATATGATGAATAGAGACCTGGGGGCCGTAGGTATAGATCTATTGCGGAGATATAGATCTCATCTTCTTATCCTTAGTAGATGAGATCCGTTTATCTATTGCGGAGATATAGATCTCATCTTCTTATCCTTAGTAGCGACGATACATACATGTTGCTACCTCTTGAGCATGCGTTGGTTTTCCCTTGAAGAGGAAATGGTAATGCAACAAAGTAGCGTAAGTATTTTCCCCAGTTTTTGAGAACCAAGGTATCAATCCAGTAGGAGGCTACACACAAATCCCTCGTACCTACACAAACAAATAAGAACCTTGCAACCAACGCGATAAAGGGGTTGTCAATCCCTTCACAACCACTTGCAAAAGTGAGATCTGATAGAGATAATAAGATAAATATTTTTGGTATTTTTATGATATAGATTGGAAAGTAAAATTGCAAAATAAAATAGATTAGAAACTTATATGATGGAAAATAGACCCGGGGGCCATAGGTTTCACTAGTGGCTTATCTCAAGATAGCATAAGTATTACGGTGGGTGAACAAATTACTCGAACAATTGATAAAAAAGTGCATAGTTATGAGAATATCTAGTCATGACCATGTATATAGGCATCACGTCCGTGGCAAGTAGATTGAAACAATTCTACATCTACTACTATTACTACACACATCGACCGCTATCCAACATGCATCTAGAGTATTATGTTCATAAGAATAGAGTAACGCATTAGGCAAGATGACATGATGTAGAGGGATAAACTCAAGCAATATGATATAAACCCCATCTTTTTATCCCCGATGTCAACAATACAATACGTGCCTTGTTGCCCCTGCTGTGACTGGGAAAGGAAACCACAAGATTGAACCCAAAGCTAAGCACATCTCCCATTGCAAGAATGATCAATCTAGTAGGCCAAACCAAACTGATAATTCAAAGAGACTTGCAAAGATAACAAATCATACATAAAAGAATTCAGAGGAGATTCAAATATTGTTCATAGATAATCTTGATCATAAACCCACAATTCATTAGATCTCGACAAACACACCGCAAAAAGAATTACATCGAATAGATCTCCAAGAAGATCGAGGAGAACTTTGTATTGAGATCCAAAGAGAGAGAAGAAGCCATCTAGCTAATAACTATGGACCCGAAGGTTTGTGGTAAACTACTGACACATCATCGGAGAGGCTATGGTGTTGATGTAGAAGCCCTCCGTGATCGATTCCCCCTCTGGCGGAGCGCCGGAAAAGGCCCCAAGATGGGATCTCACGGGTACAGAAGGTTGCGGCGGTGGAAATAGGGTTTCGTGGTGCTCCTTGATGTTTTCAGGGTATATGAGTATATATAGGTGAAAGAAGTCGGTCAGGGGAGCCACGAGGGGCCCATGAGAGTGGGGGCGTGCTTACCCCCCTGGGCGCGCCTCCCTGCCTCGTGGCCTCCTCGTTTCTTTCTTGACGTCCACTCCAAGTCTCCTGGATTGTGTTTGTTCCAAAAATAAGTCTCCCGAAGGTTTCATTCCGTTTGGACTCCGTTTGATATTCCTTTTCTGTGAAACACTAAAGTAGGCAAAAAGCAGCAATTTGGACTGGGCATCCGTTTAATAGGTTAATCCCAAAAATAATATAAAAGTGTATAATAAAGCCCATTAAACATCCAAAACAGATAATATAATAGCATGAAATAATCAAAAATTATAGATACGTTGGAGAAGTATCAAGCATCCCCAAGCTTAATTCCTGCTCGTCCTCGAGTAGGTAAATGATAAAAACAAATTTTTTGATGTGGAATGCTAGCTATCATAATTCTCAATGTAATTTTCTTTATTGTGGCATGAATGTTCAGATCCGAAAGATTCAAGATAAAAGTTTAATATTGACATAAGAGTAATAATACTTCAAGCATACTAACAAAGTAATCATGTCTTCTAAAAATAACATGGCCAAAGAAAGTTATCCCTACAAAATCATATAGTCTGGCTATGCTCTATCTTCATCACACAAAATATTTAAATCATGCACAACCCAGGTTTTAGCCAAGCAATTGTTTCATACTTTAGTATTTTCAAACATTTTCAATCTTCATGCAATACATGAGCGTGAGCCATGGACATAACACTATAGGTGGAATAGGATGGTGGTTGTGGAGAAGACAAAAAAGAGGAGAAGATAGTCTCACATCAACTAGGCGTATCAACAGGCTATGGAGATGCCCATTAATAGATCTCAATGTGAGCGAGTAGGGACTGCCATGCAACGGCTGCACTAGAGCTATATGTGTATGAAAGCTCATCAAAAGAAACTAAGTGGGTGTGCATCCAACTTGCTTGCTCACGAAGACCTAGGGCAATTTGAGGAAGCCCATCATTGGAATATACAAGCCAAGTTATATAATAAAAAATTCCCACTAGCATATGAAGGTGACAACATAGGAGACTCTCTATCATGAAGATCATGGTGTTACTTTGAAGCACAAGTGTGGAAAGAGGATAGTAACATTGTCCCTTCTCTCTTTTTCTCTCATTTCTTTTGTGGGCTTCTTTGGCCTCTTTCTTTATTTGGGCTTCTCTGGCCTCTTTTATTTTTCATAAAGTCCGGAGACTCATCCCAATTTGTGAGGGAATCATTGCTTCCATCATCCTTTCATCACATGGGACAATGCTCTAATAATGAAGATCATCACACTTTTATCTACTTACAACTCTAGAATCTTAGAACAAAATATGACTATATGTGAATGCCTCCGGTGGTGTATCGGGATATGAAATGAATCAAGAGTGACATGTATGAAATAATTATGAATGGTGGCTTTGCCACAAATACGATGTCAACTACATGATCATGCAAAGCAATATGACAATGGTGGAGCGTGTCATAATAAACGTAATGGTGGAAAGTTGCATGGCAATATATCTCGGAATGGCTATGGAAATGCCATAATAGGTAGGTATGGTGGCTGTTTTGAGGAAGGTATAAGGTGGGTGTATGGTACCGGCGAAAGTTGTGCGGCAGAAGAGAGGCTAGCAAAGGTGGAAGGGTGAGAGTGTGTATAATCCATGGACTCAACATTATTCATAAAGAACTCACATACTTATTGAAAGTTATCAAAACAAAGTACTACACGCATGCTCCTAGGGGAAGGGTTGGTAGGAGTTAACCATCGCGCGATCCGGACCTCCACACATAAGGAAGACAATAAATAAATAAATCATGCTCCAACTTCATCACATAACGGTTCACCATACGTGCATGCTACGGGAATCACAAACTTTGAACACACGCATTCCTCAAATTCACAACTACTAAACTATCATGACCCTAATATTACCATCCTCATATCTCAAAACAATCATCAAGTATCAAACTTCTCATAGTGTTCAATGCACTTTATATGATAGTTTTTATTATACCTATCTTGGATGCTCATCATTTTAGGACTAAAATTTTAACCAAAGCAATTACCATGCTGTTCTAAGGGACTCTCAAAATAATATAAGTGAATCATGAGAGATCAATAATTTCTATAAAATAAAACCACCGCCGTGCTCTAAAAAGATCTAAGTGAAGTACTAGAGCAAAATTATCTAGCTCAAAAGATATAAGTGAAGCACACAGAGTACTCTAATAAATTCCGATTCATGTGTGTCTCTCCAAAAGGTGTGTACAGCAAGGATGATTGTGGTAAACTAAAAATTAAAGACTCAAATCATACAAGACGCTGCAAGGAAAACATATATCATGTGGTGAATAAAAATATAGCATCAAGTAATGTTACCGATGGACGAAGACGAAAGAGGGGATGCCTTCCAGGGCATCCCCAAGCTTAGGCTTTTGGTTGTACTTGAAGTTTACCTTGGGGTGCCTTGGGCATCCCCAAGCTTAGGCTCCTGCCAGTCCTTATTCCATAATCCGTCAAATCTTTACCCAAAACTAGAAGACTTCACAACACAAAACTCATCAGAAAATCTCATGAGCTCCGTTAGTGCAAGAAAAAACCCACCACTTTAAGGTACTGTAATGAACTCATTCTTTATTTATATTGGTGTCAAACCTACATTATTGCAACTTCTCTATGATTCGTACCCCCCGATACTAGCCATAGATTCATCAAAATAAGCAAACAACACACGAAAAACAGAATATGTCAAAAACAGAACAGTCCGTAGCAATCTGTAACTTTTGAATACTTCTGGAACTCTAAAAATTCTACCAAAATAGTAAGTCCTAGGCAATTTGTATATTAATCTTCTGAAAAAAAATCAACTAAAAAGCACGTTTCTGTCATTTATTAAAATTATTCTCGTGCGTGCAAAAGTTTCAGTTTTTCAGCAAGATCAAATTAACTATCACCCAAGATGATCTTATAGGTTCGACTTGGCACAAACACTAATTAAAACATAAAACCATATCTAACCAGAGGCTAGATGAATTATTTATTACTCGACAGTAACAAAAAGTAAAGAACAAAAAATAAAATTGGGTTGCCTCCCAACAAGCGCTATTGTTTAACGCCCCTAGCTAGGCATAAAAAGTGAGAATAGATCTAAGTATTGTGATCCTTGGTATTGGGAAAGAAAAGAGAAGATTTCTTATCTATAGCATTTATCTTTCTATTTTGGGAAAGCACATTGCCATTAATGGTGGAAGAAAGATTAAGCACGCTACGGAAATTTGCATCTAAGCTAGACTTCAACTCTTTGATAATTTCATTTTGATAAAAGCATAAAAGAGAGGTGGATTAAACCTTCTCACTCATGGGGTGCCCAAATATAGTTTTAATCTGTTCATAGGTATCTATAGCATCCCCCTCAAGAAAACCTTCTTCAAAAATAGAATCTAAAACTTGCTTGAACGAAGAGGGTAAGCCAACATAAAGCTTTTTAGGTATATCTCAATTTGATATTCTGGCACATAGCTAGCTCGGATCCTTAATAGCCTATCCCAAGCATCTTTTAAAGACTCAAAATAACGAAAAATTCCGGAATCATCTTCATCGAAATTATTCAAACTCTCATTGATAACCCCGGTAGGTCTTTCCATAACATCATTATTTTTATGAGCTTAGAGAGAACACAGGGGCTATCCAAAGTACTAGAACTCAGGAGAGAACCCTTAGCCCTTTTCGATTTGGCCATGGTGAAGGAAAGGCAAATGGTAAAGAGGCGAACGGGAAAAGAGGGAGAATAAAATGGCAAGGGTGAAGTGGGGGATGGAAAACGAGAGGCAAATGGCAAATAATGTAATGCGAGGGATAATAGTTTGTGATGGGTACTTAGTATGTCTTGACTTGTGTGTAGACTCCCCGGCAACGACGCAAGAAATCCTTCTTGCTACCTCTTGAGCATGCGTTGGTTTTCCCTTGAAGAGGAAAGGGAGATGCAGCAAATTAGTGTAAGTATTTCCCTCAGTTTTTGAGAACCAAGGTATCAATCCAGTAGGAGGCTACACGCAAATCCCTCGTACCTACAAAAACAAATAAGAACCTTGCAACCAACGCGATAGAGGGGTTGTCAATCCCTTCACGGCCACTTGCAAAACTGAGATCTGATAGAGATACTAAGATAAATATTTTTCGTATTTTTATGATATAGATTGGAAAGTAAAGATTGCAAAATAAAATAGACTGGAAAATTATATGATGGAAAATAGACCCGGGGGCCATAGGTTTCACTAGTGGCTTCTCTCAAGATAGCATAAGTATTACGGTGGGTGAACAAATTACTGTCGAGGAATTGATAGAAAAGTGAATAGTTATGAGAATACCTAGGCATGATCATGTATATAGGCATCACATCCGTGACAAGTAGATCGAAATGATTCTGTATCTACTACTATTACTCCACACATCGACCGCTATCCAGCATGCATCTAGAGTATTAAGTTCATAAGAACAGAGTAACGCATTAGGCAAGATGACATGATGTAGAGGGATAAACTCAAGCAATATGATATAAACCCCATCTTTTTATCCTCGATGGCAACAATACAATACGTGCCTTGCTGCCCCTGCTGTCACTGGGAAAGGACACCGCAATATTGAACCCAAAGCTAAGCACTTCTCCCATTGCAAGAAAGATCAATCTAGTAGGCCAAACCAAACTGATAATTCGAAGGTACTTGCAAAGATAACAAATCATACATAAAAGAATTCAGAGGAAATTCAAATATTGTTCATAGATAATATTGATCATAAACCCACAATTCATTGGATCTCGACAAACACACCGAAAAAAGAATTACATCGAATAGATCTCCAAGAAGATCGAGGAGAACTTTGTATTGAGATACAAAGAGAGAGAAGAAGCCATCTAGCTAATAACTATGGACCCGAAGGTCTGTGGTAAACTACTCACATATCATCGAAGTGGCTATGGTGTTGATGTAGAAGCCCTCCGTGATCGATTCACCCTCTGGTGGAGCGCCGGAAAAGGCCCCAAGATGGGATCTCACGGGTATAGAAGGTTGCGGCGGCGGAAATAGGGTTTCGTGGTGCTCCTTGATGTTTTCAGGGTATATGAGTATATATAGGCGAAAAAAGTCGGCCAGGGAGCCACGAGGGGCCCACGAGGGTGGGGCGTGCCTACCCCCCTGGGCGCGCCTGCTTGC
This sequence comes from Triticum dicoccoides, assembly GCF_002162155.2. Taxonomy (NCBI): domain Eukaryota; kingdom Viridiplantae; phylum Streptophyta; class Magnoliopsida; order Poales; family Poaceae; genus Triticum; species Triticum dicoccoides. The sequence goes on along the minus strand of NC_041381.1, from coordinate 290,168,656 downwards.
CTCGTGGCCTCATTGTTTCTTTCTTGACGCCCACTCCAAGTCTCCTGGATTGCGTTTGTTCCAAAAATAACTCTCCCAAAGGTTTCATTCCGTTTGGACTCCGTTTGATATTACTTTTCTGCGAAACAATGAAATAGGCAACAAACAACAATTTGGACTGGGCCTCCGATTAATAGCTTAGTCCCAAAAATAATAGAAAAGTGTATAATAAAGCCCACTAAACATCCAAAACATATAATATAATAGCATGAAACAATCAAAAATTATAGATACGTTGGAGACGTATCACATGTCAGTTCCCCTTCTATCATTGGGATCAAGCACCGTAAGATCGAACCCTCTTCAAACCACCTCTTCCCATTGCAAGATAAATAGATCAAGTTGGCCAAAAAATTCCCAAATATCGGAGAAGAAATACGAGGCTATAAGCAATTGTGCATATAAGAGATCAAAGCAGACTCAAATAACTTTCATGGATAAAAACATAGATCTAATCATAAACTCAAAGTTCATCGGATCCCAACAAACACACCGCAAAAAGACACACATCATATGGATCTCCAAGAGACCATTGTTTTGATAATCAAGAGAGAGAGAGGAAGCCATCTAGATACTAACTTCGGACCCGTAGGTCTACAAAGAACTACTCACGTATCATGGGAGAGGCACCAATGGAAGTGGTGAACCCCTGCATGACGGTGTCTAGATTGGATCTGGTGGTTCTGGATTCAGCAGCGGCTGGAATTGATTTTCGTCGACTCCCCTAGGGTTTCTGGAATATTGGGGTATTTATAGAGCAAAGAGGTGGTTCAGGGGGCACCCGAGGTGGGCACAACCCACCAGGGCGCGCCTGGGTCTCCTGGCGCGCCCTGGCGGGTGCTGCTCCCCTCGAGCCACCCGCAAGTGCTTCCTTGGCCCACTGGATGTCTTCTGGCCCAAAAAATCATCCAGGAGTTTTGTTGCGTTTGGACTCCGTTTGACATTGATTTCCTGGGATGTAAAAAACATGCAGAAAACAACAGCTGGCACTAGGCACTATGTCAATAGTTAGTACCAAAAAATGATATAAAATGACTATAAAATGATTGTAAAACATCCACGAATGATAATATAACAGCATGGCACAATCAAAAATTATAGATATATTGGAGACGTACCAGAGGCCAGGGAGGGCCTCCAACACAAGGCTTGTCCGGGCAACCAGTCCGGGGATGGTGCGACCTCATCCGTACAGGATGGGAACAAGGATGAGGACGAGGAGGAGATCGCCTCTTGACATTCCAAGAAGAGGGCGGCATCCGAGGATTTTAAAGAGGTTCAACCTCCACAAGCCCTGAAGAGGTGGTGCCGACCCAAGCTGGTCCTTCCTGACAACTCGGACGAGGAGTCTGAAGGATCCGAGGAGATCCCGAAGAAGGGACCCAAGGTCAAGCCCTCGGCCAACAGGTATGGAGTCGGTATTTTTGGCTACTTTGCCTTTACATAATTCATCTTAACCAAAGGCTAACTCTTCTTAATTGCAGTCCCCCACACGAACGCCCCACCGAGCATACCTTGGAGGGGACGTCTCCGCCCGCCGAACTGGCGGACAGTGGGTCTATGGCACACACCGCGCCTCCTCTGATCCCTGAAGAGGTCGGGGAGGTGCGGTCCCGAAGGACTCCTCCTCCTTAGAACACAGAGGGGGAGGTTGACACCGTAAAGGCCGAGGTTAACACCTCAGTCACCAAAGACTAGGAGGGCGTGTCCCTCCTGGCTGATGCGGAAAGGGATTCCAGACCATCCGGACCCCATCAGCCATCCGCTCCTGAGCCCCCAAGGCCCTCGATGGCACATGTTCCTCCTTATAGTGGAGAGGGGGTTGAGGAGCCAACGCCGAACACCTCCAAACGGGCGACGGCTGTCTGGCCGGACGCGCTGAAGGAGTTGCTGAACAACTCCACCATCGTTGATGGGCACCGGACTCTTATGAGTGCGGTCATGCAAGGTGTTCGGTCTGTCCAATCCAGGCTGAACGATGTTGTCCAAGGCCCTCTGACAGGCTTTGAGGTAAGTCAAGTAATGCTCCTTTCTCATAAAGCGGTTGTAATCTTTTGTTTGGGTAGGCCATGTACATAGAAGCCCCTGAGACTCTGCAAGGACTTCGGAGAAGCCTGCAGAGGATCAAATTCGGTCGGCCGATTAATAATCTCGACATTTCTTTTGTTGACGCAGGAATCTTATGTGGCCGCGGCTGCTAATGTCGCAACGCTAGAGGAGATGGATTGGAAGCTCAAGCATTCCGATAAAGATCTTGACCTTTTCAACAAACGGTTTGACGAGGCGCAAGGTAAGCCCTTTATAAGATGTGTATTTGCTTGATGTCGGATATTGACGATCTGGACTATATGCTAATCCTTTATCGTGATGATCTTGCAGCTGCCGCAGCCGAGATAGAGAGCTTGAGGGAGGCCCTGAAGAAAGTCGAGGCAGAGGCGACCGCAAAGAAAATGGCTGCTGACAAGGCGGAGGCCGAGCTTGAGAAGGCCAAGCTCATTGGTGAGCAGCACGAGGCTCGAGTAACCGAAGTGCAAGTGGAGCTCCAGGATGCCGCCAAGAAGTTGGAGGTTCCATAGAAGGAGCAGGAGGAGCAATCCTCCCAGCTGTCCAAGGCAGAGAAGGAGCTCCAGGAGGGGAGGACTGAAGCGCGAGGTGTCCAGGAAGAGCTCCACCAAGTCAGGAAAATTGCAAATGGTAAGAAACACTTACTATAGAGTGTGTTCGTAGGCACCAGATCGCCCTACTGACGCGGGTCTGGTGCTCCGCAGGCGTCTTCACCGGACTTCCAAAGAATGTGGCGGCCGCAGCGAATTACTATGCTACTCATGAGGAGGACTCCACGCAGCGGCTCTTTTGGTCACCGTTTATGGATTCCGAGTGTCCTCCCCTTCTCAACAATCATATGAAGTAGCTGATGGAGATGCATCAGATGTCCGACCTGGCTGTGAAGGACCTCTGTGTCAGTTTATGGCCTGCCGAGCCCATTCCGAACACCTACTTCGGCCTTGTGCAGAAGCTACGGGAGGCGCCGCTCCATATTGATGCCATGAAGCACTCAGCGTGCCTTGAGGGGGTGAGGCTTGCTTTTGCTAATACCATGGTGCACTGGCCAAAGATTAATCCAATGGACACAACCACTGGTCCTCCGCCCAAGGGAAAGGAGCATCGCCGCCCTGAGCAATACTTTGCACAAGTGATGAATGGCGCGCGGGCGATAGAGGGCCAGTGTTCAAAAGATGTAATGCTTGAATGACTATATTAAGTTTGTACCAATTGGACCTTGTGCTTTATAATGCGGCCCCTTGACTTATTTCATATTGTCATGATTTTAATTTTGACTCCTATTCGGCCGTATGTTTATTTTGAAAGCTACCAGTTGTCGGCTTCATCCCCTAGGTGAATGTCACGAGGGGTGTCGGTGTCAAAACCGGCGGATCTCGGGTAGGGGGTCCCAAACTGTGCATCTAGGCGGATGGTAACAGGAGACAAGGGACACGATGTTTTTATCCAGGTTCGGGCCCTCTCAATGGAGGTAAAACCCTACTCCTCCTTGATTAATATTGATGATATGGGTAGTACAAGAGTAGATCTACCACGAGATCAAAGAGGCTAAACCCTAGAAGCTAGCGTATCGTATGATTGTTGTTCGCCCTACAGACTAAAACCCTCCAGTTTATATAGACATCGGAGAGGGCTAGGGTTACACAGAGTCGGTTACAATGGTAGGAGATCTACATATCCATATCGCCAAGCTTGCCTTCCACGCCAAGGAAAGTCCCATCCGGACACGGGACAGAGTCTTCAATCTTGTATCTTCATAGTCTAGGAGTCCGGCCAACGGTGATAGTCCGGCCATCCGGACACCCCCTAATCCAGGACTCCCTCAGTAGCCCCTGAACCAGGCTTCAATGACGACGAGTCCGGCGTGCATATTGTCTTCAGCATTGCAAGACGGGTTCCTCCTCCGGATACTTCATAGAAGATTTTGAACACAAGGATAGTGTCCGGCTCTGCAAAATAAGTTCCACATACCACCGTAGAGAGAATAACATTTACACAAGTTCAATCTGCTGACGTATTCCATGGCGTGACATCACACCACGGCCAGGCCTTTATTCGAATTGTTTTTACTGTTCCACCTCAGCGCGTTTAGCGAAGCGGTTTCCTTGGCACGTCTTGTCAAAGCAGAGATCATGTCCCCTTATTCCGGGATTCTCATCAATACGGGCGTGGGTAGCCCAACCGCGCCATTGATTACGGCGCTTGGGAGATAAGCGAGTTTTTACCAGGCTGGTGGGGACGCATAGTTTCGTCCGTCCATATAAGGGGATAAGGATCCACCTTTTTACCTACGCCTTCTTCCTCCTTTGCTTATCCATTTCCGCGTACTCGAGCTCCAGCGCCCAAGTCCGCACATCTCACCTCAACCTTCCCCAGCCATGTCCGGAGCGGGAGGCAAGTGGATGGACTCCTCCGTCATGGAGGGGCACATCAAGAGGCTGCGAAAGGCCGGATACTTGTCCAGCGACATCGCACATCGGCTCCCCGACAAGGGGCAGCTCATCCCCACCCCCGGGCCCCATGAGAGGTTGGTGTTCCTCACCCACTTCCTCCGCGGACTAGGTTTTCCACTTCACCCATTTGTCCGGGGGCTCATGTTCTACTATGGCCTGGATTTCCACGATCTGGCCCCGAATTTTATCCTCAACATCTCGGCGTTCATCGTCGTGTGCGAGGCCTTCCTCTGCATCCAGCCCCACTTCGGCTTATGGCTGAAGACCTTCAATGTCAAGCCGAAGGTAGTGGGCGGCCGCCAAGCGGAGTGTGGAGGTGCCATGGTGGGAAAGATGCCCAACGTCCTATGGCTCGAGGGCTCCTTTGTGGAGACCATAAAGGGGTGGCAATCGGGGTGGTTCTACATCATCGAGCCACATGACCCTAAATGGGTAGCGGCCCCCGAATTCCGATCTGGCTTCCCTACACGGCTCACGTCTTGGAAAGAGAAGGGCCTATTATGGGGTGATTCGGAGGAGCTGACCGGACTCCAATCCTGCGTCCAAACCTTGGTGAACAAGAAGGTCAAGCTTGTCAACCTAGTCCAGGTCATGCTCATCCGCCGGATCCTCCCGTGCCAAAAACGGGCCTTTAATTTGTGGGAGTTTGATCCGGCACAGCACCAAACCTTGAGCAGGCTCTTCGACACTACGTCTGAAGATGCCTGGAAGGTGCTGTTCAAGGGCGCCGAGGCTCCTGCATCCGCTACCGAAGATCGCGGATTTAGCTCGCAGCATCAAGCCGACGAGGCAAGCTATTTTACCCTTTACAGGACGCTTATTTTCCATAGTTTGACTCTATGCGGGATCTAAACTCCCTTTACCTTTGACAGGCCTGGCAAAAGACGTCCGGGCAGGTTAACTGTCCGGCTCCCTTGCCAGAAGACCCAGCGGACGCCCAATTAACGGGGCTGCTGGCTCCGGCGCCTTACGTGGTGCCGGAGAAGAAGGCCAAGAAGAAGGCCACAGGAACTCAAAGGAGTTCCCGGTGCCAGGTGTTGTCGGACTCATCGTCCGACGACTCCGAGGTAGACTCCTCCCGCGAAGACGGGGAGGAGGAAAAAGAGGCTTCTCCCCCAGCGGGGGGAGAGAAGAAAAGGAAGGCCTCCCCAACTAGGGAGGCTGGAGGGTCCAAGAAGGGAAGGACCCTTCCTTCGGACCACTCCACCAACGCCGACGACGGCGAAGAGGAGTGGCCACCGAGGGCTAAGCCCCTGGCGACATCGTAAGTGTCCGAATACCAGAATAATTCATGGCATTTCGTTTGTCGCATAGAATCTCCTAACGCCGAATACAACCCTGCAGCCCGCCCAAGGATGGGCTCGATATTTCAACGAGCGGCTCCCTGGCTCCGTCGGACGTGAATAGTACTTCACTTCCGGCCGCCTCCTCTCCTCGCGCTGCTGATGACGCCGAGGTGGGGTCCCAAAAGGGGCCCGGCCAGGAGGAGGAGGAGGTCCCGGGGGTGCCGCAAGGCAACCTCCCGGACTTTGGGCACGAGGGGGATCAACCCCCAAAGGGTTCTGAGTTCGGCCCTGGGCCGGACTCCGCACCGAAACCTTTAGTGGTTCCGGAGTCCGGCGGGCGGCCCCTTCGTAAGAAGGGCGAGATCGCGACACCGGTGACCTTCATCCATCCGGAGGCACCGGATAATTTGCTGGAGGCGCTCAATGGCGCCTCCATCGACGAGGAGCACCGCACTGTTATGAGTGCGGTGATCCAGAAAGTTCAGTCCACCAAGGGCGGGCTGACTGAAGCCTATACCAGCCTTCTAACAGGCTTTGAGGTATGTAATTAAGATATGTAAAAATAGTACCGCATAGACAGTAGCCCCTGATGCTCAGTTTGGTGTTCGGAAAGAAAAGCCGAACTGAGGATCTAAAAAGATATACGCAGGAGTCTAACATAAGCATGTCAATATGGGAATGCAGGCTGCGCTACTGACCTCTGCCGCACTTACTGTGGAGGTCAATGTATTGAAGCAGAGCCTCGAGCGGTTCGAGAACGAGCTCGGCCGTGCCAAGAAGCAGCTCGAGGACAAGGAAGGTAAGTAATACCTTATTAAAGTAATACCTTATAGAAAGGATTTGGTTGCAAAAAATGAAAGAAATAACGTGAGTATTGCAGGGGCCACGAACGAGGTGGCGACCCTGAAGGAGGCGGTGTCCAAGGCCGAAAAAAGTGCGGCCACGGAGCGCACCGAGCGAGAGAAACAGGAGGCGTGGGTGGCGGAGGTGCGACAAGAGCTCCAGGCTTTCGTGGAAAAACACGAGAGTTTGGAGCGTGACTCGAAGACTCGAGAGTCCGAGCTCACCTTGGCTCTTGAGAGTGCCAAAGCCGCTAAGGCCGAAGCCCAAAAGGCCCTCCAGGAGATTGAGGCGATAAAAAAGATAGCGGCGGGTAAGGCATTCTTCATGCAAAGCAAGCATGTAAAAGTGAATTATCTGTTACTTACCCGAATTCGGAGCTCTCCAGGAGTGTTCACAGATCTGCCCCGTAGTGTGTCCGATGCTGCCGCGTTCTACTGAGACGAGGAGGGGAGCTCGACGGAAAAGGTGTTCTGGTCTCAATATGTTGAGGCCGGACATCCGGTGCCCCTGAGCGACCAGTTGAAGCAGCTGGTCGAGCTCCATAAGGTGGCCGAACAGGCCATGAAGGGCCTCATAGTTCGGCTGTGGCCTAAAGAAGCCATGCCTGGGAGCTGCTTCGGTCTGGTGCGGTGGCTGGTGGACGCCTGTCCATGGATTGAAGTCATCAAGCGTTCCGTCTGCATTGAAGGTGCCCGTCGGGCCCTTGCCCACACTAAAGTGCACTGGGGCAAGATGGACGCCGAGAAGCTTGTGATGGACGCGCCACCGCCAGGCAAGGAGTATTGCATGCCCGAGATGTACTATAAGGGTGTCCTGAAGGCTGCCCGCCTTATAGCGGGTAAGTTCTCCAAAGATGTAATGTTTGAGTAGACTCGCATTTGTTATCCTGTACGCTGAAAACTTTGTTCATATGCGCTAAGCAACGCTTGTTAATTTAAAATATTACCTTCTGTGCAGCCGTTTATCAAATTTGAGAGATGGCAAGTCGTTGGCTTCAGCCCCCATGCCACGAGTGCTGGGGTGTTTGGGATAAACTTGAGTGCTCTTGTTCCCATTCTTGGGTCCTTCGAGGGAGGCGCTCAACACAACGAACAAGGCAACCGGATTATAATGCTTGAACACTCCCACTTAGCCATAGAATTCTATAATTTTAAATTTCGGCGAAGCCCCTAGTGTTCGGAAGACCGAATTCGGGGCGCTATCCACGCCTGGGCCAGACAAAGCCGACTCCTCGCTCTAAGCGGCATAAGTCGTTAGGGACTCGAAAAACCTCTTGAACAGCGACCGGCTCTCGCCCTATCATGACGGTCAGTTTTAGCTTTCTCCACTGAGGTGCTCAACCCAGCTCAACCAGGGCACAATCGCAGTGGTTCTCCCAGTGCTACCTTAGCCGATATAACGGAACGTAAGGTACCTAAACATGGGAGCCGGGCAAACTCAACTATTGACCCAAGACATGATTCAGAGCCGATGCATCTAATGCTATAAGTTCGGGGTGCCGCACTTGTTAAAGTGTTCGGACTTATCACACCATATTTTGGGGTACTTAAGCCCCTGGTGTATTTGGCCGTACCAAAGCGTACGGATGCAACATGTCATAAGTGAACATATATAGATAGAAAAAGGAATGCAATAATAGGCAAAAAGCGATGCATTGTTTATTCAAAAAATACTGCAATGAAAGCAGAACGATACAAATAGTGCGATAAGCAAGGGATGGGACTATTTAACATGTCCCCCTCCAGGGGTAGGCTGCGGGATGGTATGTAAAACAGGTATACTACTCGTAATAGAGACCACCTGGACACTCGACGTAGCTTTTCTGCTTCCCTGGCTGTTGCATCGTGAGTTCGGCAATTCTACTGCCAGACAGGGCTTCTGGAAAACGGAGTCCGGAGAATAAGAAAAAAAAAGAATGACACAATTGGGAGCCCCTGGTGCGGTTGAGCCGCTCTCCGGGCATGTCGTGGTTGTGCCCCTACCCCTATGCCCATGGTATCTCCAGAGCGTAGTTATGTACGTGTGGTACTGGTCTCGCGATTTCGCGAGGGCTGGGGTTGGGGCCGAATTGCTACGCGTGCTTGGAACGTGCCAGGCGGTCTTGTTGTAGGTTACTTTGGGCGCGCTTGACGGTGTCCGGACGTTTAATAGTCGGACTCGAGAATTGCCTTAAAAAGGCTGCTTTGTACTTCCGCCGCGAGGGCCGCCGTATGCTCCTCCGTTCGGAGAGAGCGTTCGATGTTTCCATTGACCGTGATTACTCCTCGGGGGCCTGGCATTTTGAGCTTGAGGTATGCATAGTGCGGCACCACATTGAACTTTGCAAATGCGGTTCGTCCGAGCAGTGCGTGATAGCCGCTGCGGAACGGGACTATGTCGAAGATTAATTCCTCGCTTCGGAAGTTATCCGGGGATCCAAAGACCACTTCGAGTGTAACTGAGCCTGTACAGTTGGCCTCTACACCTGGTATGACGGCTTTAAAGGTCATTTTTGTAGGTTTGATCCTTGAGGGGTCTATGCCCATTTTGCACACTGTATCCTGGTAAAGCAGGTTCAGGCTGCTGCCGCCGTCCATCAGGACTCTAGTGAGGTGAAATCCGTCAATGATTGGGTCAAGAACCAATGCGGCGAATCCGCCGTGGCGGATGCTAGTGGGGTGGTCCCTTCGATCAAAAGTGATCGGGCAGGAGGACCATGGGTTGAACTTTGGGGCGACTGGCTCCATCACGTATACGTCCCTCAGTGCACGCTTCCGCTCCCTTTTGGGTATGTGGGTTGCGTATATCATGTTACCGTCCGCACTTGTGGGGGAAAGCCCTCCTGTCCTCTATTGTTCGGCGGCCGGGGCTCCTCCTCGTCATCGCTATGCAGCCCCTTGTCGTTGTTTTCGATATTTATCTTGCATGCCTGCTTGAACACCCAACAATCCCTGTAGGTGTGGTTGGCTGGTTTTTCGGGGGTGCCATGTATCTGGCACGAGCGATCGTGTATTCTGTCCAAATTGGACGGGCCCTGAGTATTTCTTTTGAATGGCTTTTTCCGCTGACCGGGTTTAGAGCCTCTGAATCCGGCATTGACTGCAGTATCTTCAGTATTATCACCGTTAGTACGGCGCTTGTGCTTATTGCGACGCGACCTGCCGTTGCTGTCCTTGGTATCCGAACTACCATGGTTTTTGGGCAGGTTGTTACTGCGAGCTAGCCAGCTGTCCTCTCCCGCGTAGAAGAGGGTCATGAGAGATGTGAGGGCTGCCATGGATTTCAGCTTTTCCTGTCCTAGGTGCCGGGCAAGCCACTCGTCGCGGATGTTATGTTTGAAGGCTGCAAGGGCCTCTGCATCTGGACAGTCGACGATTTGATTTTTCTTGGTTAAGAACCGTGTCCGGAATTGTCTAGCAGATTCATCTGGCTGCTGAATTATGTGGCTTAGGTCATCAGCGTCTGGTGGTCGCACATATGTGCCGTGGAAGTTATCAAGGAATGCGGCTTCCAGGTCTTCCCAACAACCAATTGATTCTGATGGCAAGCTATTGAGCCAATGCCGAGCTGGTCCTTTAAGCTTGAGTGGGAGGTATTTGATGGCGTGTAGATCATCACCGCAGGCCATGTGGATGTGAAGGAGATAGTCCTTGATCCAAACCGCAGGATCTGTTGTGCCGTCGTATGATTCAATGTTTACGGGTTTGAAACCCTCGGGGATTTTATGATCCATTACTTCGTCTGTGAAGCATAGTGGGTGTGCGGCGCCTCTGTATTGGGCTATATCACGACGCAACTCAAATGAGCTTTGTCTACTTCGTCTGTGAAGCATAGTGGGTGTGCGGCGCCTCTGTATTGGGCTATATCACGACGCAACTCAAATGAGCTTTGTCTACTATGTTCGACCCGGCCGGAATTGCTGTATCCGGTGTGACGGTTGTCATCACGTATCGTGGGGCGCCCACGCGATCCATAGATCGATCTTATTTGTCTTGCCTTGTCCTCCAATATGTCTCGCAAGTCTAGCGCATTCCCCCGTGGCTTCGTGCTTTTCAAGCGATGCCGGGGTGCAGCTTTAGCAGAGGGCCTAGAGGCCTCTCTGTCGCGGCCACGAGGTGGCCGGTCGGCCGCTTCATGCGCTGGTGATGTAGGTTTGGGTGCTTCCTCCTCTAATTGGGGTAGCAGCCTGCGTTTTGGGTAGCTCTTGGAGGGGCGATCGAGTTTGTACTCTTCGGCTGCAAGGACTTCGGTCCATCTGCCAGCTAGCAAGTCTTGGTCAGCTCTAAGCTGCTGCTGCTTTTTCTTGAGGCTGCTTGCCGTGGCTATAAGCCTGCGCTTGAAACACTCTTGTTAGAAGGGATCCTCGGGCATGGCAAATTCATCGTCGTCGAGGCTTGCTTCATCTTCGGAGGGAGGCATATAATTATTGTACTCTACCTCTCTGTCTGCCTCTCTATCATGAGGACTGGCTTCTCCCTCCTCCTGTGCTGAATTATGCTAGAGGGGGTTGTCTTCGGCACTGTCTGGGGTGTTATTATCTCCCGTGCCGGAATCACCGTTTTTGCTGTGGCGGGATTTAGAGCGGCGCCGCTGACGCCGACGCTTGGGCTGTTTCTTGGAGGGGTCATCCTCAGCTGTTCCATTGTCATTCCCATCTTTTGGGATGTCCACCATGTATATGTCGTATGACGAGGTGGCCTTCTAGTGCCCTGTAGGCACTGGTTCTTGGTTGTCTCCTGCATCGTCGTCCATACCGTCGATGTCTTCGGAGTCAAAGTCAAGCATATCGGTTAAATCATCGACAGTGGCTACAAAGTGGGTGGTGGGTGGGCATTGAATTTCTTCGTCGTCCGCATCCCAACCTTCCTGACCATAGTCCGGCCAGGGCTCTCCTGATAAAGATAGAGACTTTAGTGAATTCAGGATGTCGTCAAAGGGCGAGTGCTGAAAGATGTCTGCGGCAGTGAACTCCATAACCGGCGCCCAATCGGATTTGATTGGCAGGGGCGCGGGAGGTTCGTAGTCCGAAGAGGAGTCCGGCACCACGGAGTTACGGGCTTTGCGAAGGACAGGGATGGTGTTCGGCTCAATCGTCATAGAGATCATAGCCCCCGAGGCGGTGTCCAGCCACTCGTCCTCGACCGGCGAAGTCGGCTCCGAGCTAGAGCTAGATCTGGTGCGGCCTCTAGGGTACTGTCCGGCGGGAGAGCTAGATCATACCCTTCGAGACAGTGCGACGCGCTTGGCTGTGGCTCGAATCCGTCGAAGATCAAGTCTCCGCGGATGTCAGCCGTGTAGTTCAAACTCCCAAATCTTACCTGATGGCCAGGGGCGTAGCTTTCGATCTGCTCCAGATGGCCAAGTGAATTGGCCCGCAGTGCAAAGCAGCCGAATACGAAGATCTGTCCGGGGAGAAAAGTCTCACCCTGGACCGCGTCGTTGTTGATGATCGAAGGAGCCATCGGGCCTAAAGGTGACGACACAGAGGAACTCTCAATGAAAGCACCAATGTCGGTGTCAAAACCGGCGGATCTCGGTTAGGGGGTCCCGAACTGTGCGTCTAGGCGGATGGTAACAGGAGACAAGGGACACGATGTTTTTACCCAGGTTCGGGCCCTCTCGATGGAGGTAAAACCCTACTCCTGCTTGATTAATATTGATGATATGGGTAGTACAAGAGTAGATCTACCACGAGATCAAAGAGGCTAAACCCTAGAAGCTAGCCTATGGTATGATTGTTGTTCGTCCTACGGACTAAAACCCTCCGATTTATATAGACACCGGAGAGGGCTAGGGTTACACAGAGTCAGTTACAATGGTAGGAGATCTACATATTCGTATCGCCAAGCTTGCCTTCCACGCCAAGGAAAGTCCCATCCGGACACGGGATGGAGTCTTCAATCTTGTATCTTCATAGTGTAGGAGTCCGGCCAACGGTGATAGTCCGGCCATCCGGACACCCCCTAATCCAGGACTCCCTCAAGGGGTCTTTTGTATCCATGCTGTAACCTTAGCCAACGCCTTGGAACCCGAAGGCGGTAGCGCATGATCCAAACTAGGCAATCAGACTATTCGGTTTTACTGCTTTCACTTAGCCTTAGGAGCTTTACGGTGGGGGCTAAGGACTAGCCCCCTATGTTTTGTAATGTACTTGGGGGTAAATGCTTGCCATTTCTGATCACGTAGTTTGTGTTAAGACGAACCCTTCGTGTAACACGGCAAAGTCACCAATGATTTTTGGAGTCAAATATCGTCATCGGATCACTGATCAGTTCGCGCTTACTATGACAGTCAGTTTCGGCTTTCTCCTCCTAAGGTACTTGATCGGGTGACCCAGAAGTACAATCACAGGGGTTCTCCCTTTGCCCTCTTAGCCGAACATGCAGAACATAAGGGGCAAGCACAGGTGCCGAGCAAGCCAACTATTGACCTAACACATAGTTCGGAACTTGATGCATATAGTGCAATATATGAGACGCCGAACACTCAGCGGAAAGCAGTGTGGGACTGATACGTCTCCAACGTATCTATAATTTATGAAGCATTCATGCTATTTTATTATCTGTTTTGAATGATTACGGGCTTTATTATGCACTTTTATATTAATTTTGGGACTAACCTATTAACCGGAGGCCCAGCCCATATTGCTATTTTATTGCCTGTTTTAGCATTCCGAAGAAAAGGAATATCAAACGGAGTCCAAACGGAATGAAACCTTCGGCAGTGTGATTTTTGGAAGAATATGATCCTGGAGACTTGGAGTTCACGTCAGAAGATCCTCGAGGAGGCCAGGAGATAGGGGGCACGCCCCCTACTGGGGGCGCCCCCTGTCTCGTGGGCCCCTCGAGCACCCCCCCGACCGACTTCTTTCGCCTATGTAGTCCGACGTACACTAAAACATCCATGGAGAAGATAGATCGGGAGTTCCGCCGCCGCAAGCCTCTGTAGCCACCAAAAACCTCCCGGGAGCCTGTTCCGGCACCCTACCAGAGGGGGAACCCATCACCGGTGGCCATGTTCATCATCCCGGTGCTATCCATGACGAGGAGGGAGTAGTTCACCCTCGGGGCTGAGGGTATGTACCAGTAGCTATGTGTTTTATCTCTCTCTCTCTCTCTCTCTCTCTCTCTCGTGTTCTCTCTATGGCAGGATCTTGATGTATCGCGAGCTTTGCTATTATAGTTGGATCTTATGATGTTTCTCCCCCTCTACTCTCTTGTGATGAATTGAGTTTCCCTCTTGAAGTTATCTTATCGGATTGAGTCTTTGATTTGAGAACACTTGATGTATGTCTTGCCGTGTTTATCTGTGATGACAATGGGATATCATGTGCCACTTGATGTATGTTTTGGTGACCAACTTGTGGGTTCCGCCCATGAACCTATGCATAGGGGTTGACACACGTTTTCTTGAATCTCCGGTAGAAACTTTGGGGCACTCTTTCAAGTACTTTGTGTTGGTTGGATGAATCTGAGATTGTGTGATGCATATTGTATAATCATGCCCACGGATACTTGAGGTGACAATGGAGTATCTAGGTGACATTAGGATTTTGGTTGAGTTGTGTCTTAAGGTGTTATTCTAGTATGAACTCTATGATAGATTGAGCGGAAAGAATAGCTTCATGTTATTTTACTACGAACTCTTGAATGGATAGAACAGAAAGGATAACTTTGAGGTGGTTTCGTACCCTACCATAATCTCTTCATTTGTTCTCCGCTATTAGTGGCTTTGGAGTGACTCTTTGTGGCATGTTGAGGGATTGTTATATGATCTATCTATGTTATTATCGTTGAGAGAACTTGCACTAGTGGAAGTATGAACCCTGGGCCTTGTTTCCTATCATTGCAATATCGTTTACGCTCACTTCTATCATTAGTTACCTTGCTGTTTTTATTATTTCAGATTACAAAAACCTATATCTACCATCCATATTGCACTTGTATCACCATCTCTTCGCCGAACTAGTGCACCTATACAATTTACCATTGTATTGGGTGTGTTGGGGACACAAGAGACTCTTTGTTATTTGGTTGCAGGGTTGTTTGAGAGAGACCATCTTCATCCTACGCCTCCCACGGATTGATAAACCTTAGGTCATCCACTTGATGGAAATTTGCTACTTTCCTACAAACCTGTGCACTTGCAGGCCCAACAACGTCTACAAGAACAAGGTTGTGTAGTAGACATCAAGCTCTTTTCTGGCGCCGATGCCGGGGAGGCTAGGTAAGCGGCACTCACACCTCGTCAACTAAGCTCTTTTCTGGCGCCGTTGCCGGGGAGGTGAGTGCTTGAAGGTATATCTTTAGATCTTGCAATCGAATCTTTTTGTTTCTTGTTTTATCACTAGTTTAGTTTATAAAAGAAAACTACAAAAAATGGAGTTAAGTTTATCTCATACGCTTCATCTTTTTAATATCTTTCGTGAGAATGATGGTAAGGAAAATTGTGCTCAATTACTAGAAGAAGAATGCATTAAAATGTTTGGTACTAGATCTTTGTATGATGAGCATGATTGCAATGTTGTTAGTATGAATTCCTTGAATATCCATGATGCTAATGATATGCAAAGCCACAAGCTTGGGGATGCTATGTTTGATGAAGATGATATTTTTTGTCCCCCAAGTTTTAATGAGCAAATTTATTATGATGAAAGCATGCCTCCTATTTATGATGATTATATTGATGAAAGTGGGTTTGGAAGAGTGTCAACTTTAGGAAGTAGTGAACCCACTATTTTGGAGGATGTTGAATCTTATTGTGATGAACATGAAAGTGGATTTGGAAGAGTGTCAACTTTATTTAGTGATGATTCCACTATTTCGGAAGAGGTTCCAATTGATTATGAGAACAAAGTTGCTGTCTATGATGATTATTGTGATGACTTGTATGCTATTATGAATAATGATAACCATGAAACTTGTCATCATGATTTTAGATTTCAATTGGATTATGCCTCACATGATAATTATTTTGTTGAGTTTGCTCCCACTACTATTGATGAGAAGAATTTTGCTTATGTGGAGGGTAGTAAATTTTCTATGCTTGTAGATCATGAAAAGAATGCTTTAGGTGCTAGTTATATTGTTGAATTCATTCATGATGCGCCTGAAAATTATTATGAGGGAGGAACATATGCTTGTAGGAATTGCAATAATGTCAAGTTTCCTCTCTATGTGCTTCAAGTTTTGAACTTATGCTTGTTTTGCCTCCCTATGCTAGTTGATTATTATTCCCATAAGTTGTTTGCTCACAAAATCCCTATGCATAGGAAGTGGGTTAGACTTAAATGTGCTAGTCATATGCTTCATGATGCTCCCCTTTTGTTTCAATTCTTATCCTTTATGTGAGCATCATTGTCATCATCATGCCTAGCTAGAAAGGCGTTAAAGAAAAGCGCTTATTGGGAGACAACCCAATATTTATCCTTACTGTTTTTGCGTGTCCACATGATTTTGCTACTGTAGTAATCATGTTTTATATCTTTTGTTTCAATAAAGTGCCAAGTAAGACCTTTAGGATGGCTTACGGTGATAGTTGTGTTGATCCTGCTGAAAATCAGAAACTTTTGCACCCAGTAAATTAGTTTTGTTAATTCACAGAAACGTGCTTATGATCTGATTATTTTCGAATAGGCGGTAATCCCGGTGGCACGTCATGTGGAAAGACGTCAGAGAACTCCTGCAAAATGTTAGTGACAACGGGAGGCAAAGAGGAAGGCACGTCCTCGAATGAAAATAATGCCTCTTTGCACACAAAAGCATAGCAAACAGATTTGCTGAAATCTAGCTCATCAATATCAGATTTGATGGCAAATAGACATGCACTTTTCAATTTAATTTCAGAAGGAACACTAGATGGTTTATTATAGGCTTCATTTTTTGCTCAAATTCTTTTGCCACAATCTGATTTTCACTCTTATTCTTCTCCTGTTTTGCTTTATAAGCTCTATTAATATCATCTTTCAAAATTGAATCAGGAGTCATAGGAAGCAAAGTAATATTTTTATCCTTATGAACAAGAGTATACTGATTGTTTCTACCATGGTGTAAAGAATTTTTATCAAATTGCCATGGTCGACCAAGTAATAAGGAACATGCTTGCATCGGTACCACATCACAATCAACATAATCAACATATGTAGAGATACTAAAATGCACACAAACAATACGTGTTACCTTAACCTTGTTGTTGTTGTTGAACCATTGGATGTAGTAAGGATGTGGATGTGGTCTTGTGGTGAGAGATAACTTCTCCACCATCTCCGTGCTAGCCAAGTTGTTGCAGCTCCCTCTGTCTATGATGACGTGCACAGAAAATGTTCCTTCCCAAATCCCTTTGCATGGAACAAATTATGCCTCTGATTTTGCTCAGCTTGTGTGACCTGCACACTCAAAACATGTTGAGCAACTAAACATTCATACCTGTCAACGTCTTCAGGAACATGTATTGCGTCTCATGATCAGAATCATCTCCACCATGTTCTTCACGTGTAATAAGAGCCAAAGTCTCCTCATCATAGTCACTAGCGGACTCATACCCAACATCCTTAGTAGAAATCATCACACGCTGAGATTTGCATTCTCTCACATAATGACCTCTTCCCTTACAACGACGACAAATAATATCACTTGTGTGCCCTGTTGATGCCATGGAAGAAGAAGAGCTCTGTGCAGGCCTAGCAGGTGCGCTCTTGGCAGATAGTGGTGGTTGTGCCTGCTTTCTTGTATCACGGCTGGAGGTGGCACCTGATGGAGGTGTTGGTGCAGTGGAAGTAGAATATGCACGCAGTGTCCATGATGAAAGTCGACTTGCAGAAAAGTTAGTTCGCGCCAATGCTTGTCGATCCTGCACTTCACGATCAGCTTTACAAGCAAGATGGAATAAACGAGTGATATTAGTATACTCCTTATACTCTAGAATGGTGTGAATCTCTCTATTTAATCCACCCATAAAACATGCAAGCATAGCTTCATTCTCCTCAACAATACCACATCTAATCATGCCAGTTTGTAATTCTTGATAATATTCTTCTACAAAACTCTTTCCTTGTCTTAAACACCGCAATTTTTTAAGCAATTCATGTTGATAATATGGTGGAACCCAACGAGTACGCATAGCAGTTTTCAAAGCAGCCCAAGTAGATGGAATAGGATATAATCATCAATGTTCAGACCACCGTACACATGCAAAGCTCGTGGAAGCACAAACATCAGCAGCAACCCGTCTCTCCTCGGTATATTGTAAACATGTAAAATGTTGATCAGTTTCTAACTGCCAAGTAAGAGATATATCAGGAACATATCTACCCTCAAATGGTGGAATATTCAATTTCAGTTTAGGAACATGGTCATGATCTCGTACCTGAGGTGGTGGTGCAGGCCTACCATTGTGATTATTTGCATGTGGACGACCTAGTGCTGGTGCTGGTGGTTGCACGTAGTTCTGATTTTGATCAACCTCATCCTCATAATCGCCCGCATAATCGTCATCCTCCTCGGCACCAGCAACAGCAGTAGCAGGAGCTACAAAAGCATCAACAGTAGGTACTGCGGCACTAGAATTTTGACCAAGCACAAGGGGAACGCGTTGTGCTCGTCCCACTTGATTTGGAAGGCGACGTTGTAGTTGATGTTGGTGTTGTTGTTGTAGAGGTGCAATAGTTGCAGCCGGTGGTGGTTGTTAAAGACGCGCGAGCAATTCATTAAACTTGTTATCGATCTTTGTTTCGAACATCTTCTCAATGCCATCTATCTTCTCCATGGCCTCTTCAAATCTGTTTAGCACATATTGCACCTGTCCACTCATCATTTGCTGAAATTTATCATGTAGTTGTTTGTTCGTCATGTTCTCCCAATCAGTTCATCGGCTTGTGATCCTGCCATGGTTAGTAGCAATAGAAACACAAAAGAATATGATCCTACAGACTACTAGGAAGCGATGGTGGTGGTGGTATGCCACAAATCCTTCAAGCGAATCTCAAATTCTTACCAGTTCTTACCCAGCAGCAGGTGGTGATCGGTAACCGTTGTAGTCAAAACCCTCAAAGTTTGGATAAAGCGATTACCAGGGAGAGTCAAACGCACGACGTAGATGTAGGTGGAGCCGGGAAGGCTTATAATATGGTAGCAAAAAGGGTCAGCAATAATCAATTCAGAGATGCAAAGTTGAATAAACGCTCAATGATGATACTTTGCTGGTCCTAGGCTAGACCGTGCTAGAGACGTGAGCCTAGAACACTAACAAAATCACGGCGCGGCATATAATCAAGGGAGGAGCACATTCTGAATCTTTTTTTCACTTTTCTTTTGCACTTTTTTGTTCCTCTTTTTTTTGCTCCGCAACAATTTGTTTTTGAAAAAATCTACAAATGGTCTAAGAACTGCCTAGCCAGAATTTGTTTGCACTTTTTTGTTCCTCTTTTTTTGAGTTTGGAACTATTTTTCTACTGCGGGTGGCACGGAAGTTGGGGAGTCCAACTTGGTCACAACTCATAGTATCGCATGGTCTGGAAATAGATAATAAAGGAACAAATACTGGACTCGAACTAGGACTGGTGGCGGAGATGAATCTGGTGGAAACTCGGACTTGTGGCGAATATATGTAGGGCGGTGGAACATGGACTGGTGGCGAATCTCTGATGGAGGTGTACTTGGATTATTGTGATGGCGGTGAATATGTGGTATATGGCAGTGGTGATGACGGTGGTGGTATATGGCAGCGGTGATGACGATGGTGGTATATGGCAGCGGTGATGACGATGGTGGTATATGACAGCGGTGACGATGATGGTGGTATATGGCAGTGGTGATGACAGTGATGTGGCGGCGGCGTGACAACTTGTGAACAGAACTCGAAACTCTAAAGGACTAGACACTAAGACCAGCAACAGGACACGATGATGCAACCGCAAATTTAACAATGCAAAACACTAAAAAGATGATGCAAAGGCCTAGATTGGTTCGGATATGATGAACTAACCCTAAATTTTGTTTGGCTTTTTCGTGGATTGTAGGTATGAAGAACGAACTCGATCTAAACTACGAAAAACTGTAAAATCTCATCGAGCAACCTAGAAATCTATTACCACTTGATAGAGGCAAAGGTGTCCCGTCTTTTGATGAGATGGTGATTATCGTTTCAGAGGAGTAGACTTTGACGATCGGAATACGTACGTGCGAGGACGTCGTGCCTTAGAAATTGCTAAAGCAACTCCGAGAGGTTATTGACCACGCCGGAGCACGATCAACCTGACCACGAGGGTCTATTTCCCGCGAGCAAACGAAGAACAAGCAAGAAAGTAAGATTGCAATCTGGATATTGCGAATATAAGATGAAAGCTTTATTGATGAAGATGGGGTTCTGTGACGTC
Source organism: Triticum dicoccoides (assembly GCF_002162155.2). NCBI lineage: Eukaryota > Viridiplantae > Streptophyta > Magnoliopsida > Poales > Poaceae > Triticum > Triticum dicoccoides. Next base: position 290,148,623 of record NC_041381.1, on the reverse strand, counting down.
TTGGTCTGGTCGTTGAACACAAACGAAGTATGCCAAGTTGCAGCTATGGCGAACTTTTAATCTAAACAAAACCAAAGTCTAAACGGTGCCCTAAGGGCTTTATATATGGAGGAAGAGGGGAGGAATTTCGTGGCCCTTGGTGGAGGGGTCTAAAACCAACCCTATCTCTTGTTTCACCACACATACGGACTCTAAAAATAGCCTATACTTATGTATTTCGAAATTACATGGGCCTGGCCCAATAAAAAGGTGACGTAGCACCTAGAATAGCCTTTGGACGAAACTTATGAAGTGACATCTTGTATATTTTGTCCAAGGCTTCATGCACTCATTATGGTGGCTTCAAAGTCCTGAAATCATCACTTGTAACTCCGTTCTTGTTCCCCTTGGGCATGCCATCGTCTCCATGCTTGGTCTTGCTCCAGTGTTCATCCCTCTTATCCATGTCAGGCCCTTCATTTTTAAGCAAAACAAATCTATCCAATTTAGGCAGCATCATATTCTCATGAACATTAGAATCATTACCAAGAAACAAAAGTACCTGATAATTTAATTGGCGTGTGCGAGCTCTAGTAATTGGTCCAGTATATGTAGCAGTAGGGGCTGTGGGTGTAACAATGGTATTGATGTCCTCATCACCACCCCATCCATCGCCGTCATCCTCCACCCCATCCATCGCCGCCATCCTCCACCATGCCAGAGCGCCTACCAAGACCGTGTCGTCCACTGCTAGAAATGGACGTTTCTCATCGAGAACAATGAACCAGGAGCCTTGCATCGTGTGGCACCCCGGCTTAAGAAACCGGAACGCCCCGTATTCCAGCCCAGAGAACAAGGAGAAGTCTTCTGGAATACGACACTGCTTAGCATAGAACAAACCAGCTCTTTATTGCAAGCTATATTGGGTATAAGGGGATTACATCGGCACGGCGACACTACACCTGCCACGGTTGCTCCATGCAAGCAGTAGAACATCACGAAGCAGCGGAATAACTACTGGCAGCGGAACAGCGACGACGGTGATGAACTCCACTCCGCAGGGACTCTGGCTGGAACGCTTATCCTATCTCGCAAACAAGGGATTCATGGCAAACAAGCAATCAAATCCGGCATGACCTACAAACTGGCATGACACGCCAGGTCAGTACATTGAATGTACTTGCAAGCTCACAACAACCAAAGCAATCAAGACAAACAATATCATGGCAATTACAGATTATTAAGCAATGTTGAACACGATACTATTAGAACAACATAGCATGAACAACATGATAAAGCTAGAAATATACGAGCATGGCATAAACAAATTAACATGATGAGACTAGCATGCAACATGATGAAACTTTCATGCACCAACTTACTCTGCTCGGGTTATCTCGTAACCATCACCTGCACAAACTTACCATCACGGACATCACACGATCATCTCAGGATCAATCAAGCTTGGTATTAACAATACCGTAGTAATCATTTATGACCACAAGGAGCTTGACTTTTACCCTTGACTCTCGCATAACACCACAAATATCCAATGAGTAGGTATTCACAATACCACCGTGATCCTCTTACGATCACATAAATATCAACCAACTTCTTTCATCATCGAACCGGCGTTGTTATTAAGCACATTATTATTACTGTTGACCCATAGTGTGACCAACTACGAGCTGGGCCCATATCCGCAGGCGCGGCTATCGTTAGATTTAACACACACACTCTATAGAGGTTAGCACACTGTACCCACACCATGGAACCTTGGCCTCTCACTCCCATTCGGGTGGACCAAAGTGTTCCGACAAAACCATCCTACTGCCATGACACTCTCCCGGCCACTCCGACCAACTCCCCTTTGGGCTAAGTCCTGGGTGTCCCCGTGCCTACCAAAGGCACCAACGGCCACCGTCGTGGCAAAACGGTCCCAAACAGGGACAAGGATCCATACTTAACAACGGGCACACAAGGCTTATGCCGTCCTACCTGATCAGGGTAGCGCCCGCGCATAAACTTCCCTCGCGGGAGGCACCGGTGAGAGGCATGACAACAGACCCAGTTAGGACCCCCATAGGGTAAGCGTGGTTGCACTGGTCAGATCGATATGGTGGCACCATGACTCAGCCAACAATTGTTCAAGTTCAATTTAATCCGGTTAAACTTGAATGCAATATGCTGAGCCATGATAAAATAACATGATGCATGAACATGATATCAAAATAAGGAGGTGCAACTTGATCAACGAGCATAACAACATCATTTAATCATTTATCCAGATGAGCATGGCATACTGACGAGCGTGAATATCACAACTAGAACACTACTCATAGCATAACATGACCACTAGAATCAACAATAAATACCATGTAATAACATAATGATAAACTACCATGCAAGCATTTAACCAACTGGGTGCAAAGGAACATGCATAACAACGGTACTCGGGACAGACAACAGTCATGCACCAAAGACTATCACCAACATGTACTATTACCAAGCATTGCCAATATTAACGTAATACTAGCATCCAGAACATAATAACAGAGTGCAAGAAAACATGATGGTAAACATCGATCCATAAGCATAACCGAAATAACGACAACATAAGCAAAACAATCAAATAGTTATTAAAGATTCAAGTTGGAAACCAATGCTTCTGCATGGCTATCATGTAAATGGTGGTTGTGGCTTGCCTGGGGATGAAGAAGGCTCCGGGGAGAAGTGTGGAATGACCGCGGAAAGAATCGCCGGACAGGGTTCTCTCTCAAAAGGGCTGATTAGGGGCAAGGGCAAAATGGTCATTTCCAGAATGTTGAAACATAGTGAAAATGGTACCAAAAGTTCGGTCTCGAAGAGACGAAGACGTGGGCTTTGGATTCACATCAATCGGAGCTATGGTTGCGGAGTTATGAGGTGCAAGAGATCAGGGACTTTTTTGTAAAAAATATTCACAACCGGGTCCCTGAGTGGATAAGACAAAAGCGGTTTTGAGAAAATATGCTTTCGATAAGGGAAAGCGTACTCACCAGGAGTATGTCTCCACTTATCCAGGTCTGCGTGGGCGAGGTCAACGCGGGGCCGGCTCCTGAGGCTGACGGGTGGGGCCCGCGGCTGACATCTCCTTCTCCCGCTCCTCCTCCCTCCTTCCCGTCTTCCTCCCGACGCCGACTCCAGAACAGAGGAGGCTGTGTGCTCCGGCGAGGAGCCCGGTCGGCACAGGACGCCGTTCGAGGCGCTCCGGCCACCGGGGTGCTCGGGGAGGAACGATGCGTCCATTCCGCTAGGTCATGGAGCTTGGGGAGGGCCGATACGAGGGGGGCTTCGATGCCGGCGGGCGGTGGCTCGGGTGGGGTTGGGCTACAGGGCTGCGGGGCACTCCAGCGAGGGGCAAGTAGGTGGGAGGATCAGGGGGTCGAGGGGACTCCTCTGGTGGTGGTGGAACAGAGGGAAGGGCTCGAGGTTGGGCCAATTTAGGCGGTGGCCGGTGATGGCCGTGGTGGTCATGGCGGGACACAAGAGCTCCTAGGGCTCGAATGAGAGGTCGGGGAGGGAGCTGAGAGTGAGGGGAGGCTGCTGGATGCCCGGGAGGGGCTCGGGGTGAGCTTATATAGCCGTGGCAAGGCGGTTCGAGCTCGAGTGCCACCGCAGACGCGTGTGCGCACGCATGGGCTTGGAGGTTGGCGACGAAGGAGGGAACGGTTGAGCCGCAGAGGTCATGGAGACGAGCGGAGCTCGGGGACAAGAGAGTAAGAAGACACAGAGGAGGAAGGCGACACGGTCACGGGCGCGCACTCTGCGGCAAGGGGGACGGCTCACCGGAGAAGAAGACGGAGGGGGCAAGAGAGGGACGGCGACGGCTTGAGGAAGCTGCTAGACAAGGGTAGGCGACGATGGGAGAAATGCACAGCAAGGGGGAAGAAGATAGAGGCACTAGAGCGCGCGGTTGACATGCCAAAACAGTGGTCACCACGTGCACTGGTGCACACAGTGCACGATGGTCGGCCAAGTTATGTCTAGGAGACAAGGGATGCAGAGATAGATGCCAAGGAAGAGAGAGCCAAGCATAGTGCTCACTGAGGTGACCACAAGTAGCAAAGATACAATGGAACAACAAGGTGTTTGGAGTTTGATGTGGCTCACACGTGTGGAGATTAAGACTGAGCTTTGACTGGGGTCGATCACTCACTAAGGTGATCAGGATGGCAAGGTTTCAGCTCAAGAGGAGGAGTTTAGATAGCACTTGTTGTAGAAATTGCCATATTGGCCACATTTGAAATGAGGAAGAAGCACTCACTAGGAGTGTCAACTTGATCTCAACTTGGGCAAGGCACAGTTATTTGACCATATGAAGATGCTGAAAAAGGTTTCATACCATTTCATAAACCAAAATGGTACTTGCTTCACAAGCATTTCCACTGACCAGAAACTTGCAAAACTTCTAGAGGGAAAATGGCTCGATGAAATATGCCCAAATTGGGTGGAGATAAGTTATATGGATATGAGAAAACCTAGGAAAATTTACAGCCACAATGGAGCAAGGTAAAATATACTTGCTTCACTAACTGAAATTTTGGACAGAATACAAGAATTGAAGATGAGCTCACATGGAGGAATGACATGAGATCTACTTTGGTGGAGGTCTATGATATGATGATATGAAGGACCATGGAAAGTGCAACTCATTTGGATATGCTTAGCTGGTACCTCCTTCACAAAGCTTCTTGCTGGACAGAAACTTTGGAAAGTCATAATTAAATAATTACTAGGCAAATGAGGTTGCATTTTGGCATGTGGCAATGATATGGACAAGAAAAGATGTCCAAGGAGTTTGAGGTCAATTGGGAAAAGGAAAATAGCACTTGCTTCACAATGTGCCATTAGGGCAGAATAGGAAATGAATTATTTGAGCATGATCCTAAACATGGAAGATGAAATATTTTGCCATATTTGGGGAAGATATGACCCAAATAATTTATGAGAATTATTTGGAAATTTTAGGAGTGATGGAAATATAGGTTGCTTCACAACCTAGGGCAAATTGAGTTATTCCTTTAATAGAAAAGGAATATTCACAACAAAAAGAATATTGGGATTTGGGATAGGATGAAAATGACAGGGTCTAGGATTGGATTTGGGTATGACAAGCCACTCTGGAAGCAAAGAAGAGGGCATCTTCTTCAGTTTCCAGACCACAAAGCCATGGAAAAAGAAAACTCAAGCAAAAACTTCAGAAAAACAAAAGGCCAAAAATCAGGCTGTTACACATCGCGTCCTCTCGCTTCATCGGCACCATCGTCCTTCTTGTTGGGGCCGCTCCCACGACCTTCTCGTCCACCACAACTGGACTTATCCCCCGATGCACCCATCTATTGTCGCAGATCTGCTTCAACACCACCAACAACCATCACACCCCCGATGCCTACATGGCGCCGCAAGAGAGGTGGTACTACTTCATATCTGCTCAACGTTTTGATCTCAACTAGAAAATAGATCGTAACTTGGTTACTATACTTTCTTTTCATCTCTTAGAATTTAATTCTTAGTTTGAAGCAAACAATGGTTGCTAAATAGCATTTCTGTGGTTTGTAGCTTCAAATTTGCCATGGCACAGTCATAATAGGGTGTAATTGATCATGCTTAGGGTTTCCCCCCTTTTCTGATCACTATACGATTAGCATACGTGCTTCGTATCATAATAGCATTGCTCCACCCATCAAGCTACACAAGCTTAGTTGTTCAAATACGAATATGATATTATTAAAATAGAGTCACTTAATTGGTCAGCAAAATGTTCCTAATTTAGTTTCAAAAATGCATGTACGCCACTGGGGTGTGGATCTACAGGATGCCCACAGTGGGTTGTGGCCCACCCTGAGATTTTGGGTCGGCCCAGACCCCGATTCTCCTTTGTTCCGCTGCGCTTCCGATCTCTACTCGCCGCCAGCCACCTGCCTCACTCGTGACTTGCCGTACCTGAACGTCATGATTCTAGGAGGAGACGCCGAACTAACAGGAGGTCAGGATCCGTTCGCCCAACAGCATCACCACTGCCTGGGCATGCCGCCGTGACTACCTTCCCAGCCCGTTCAGGGCATAGGCATGTAGCAGCCACTAAGCCAACCCGATTTATCCTGAGATAGGTCCTGAACACTCAGCAGCCACTCCTCATCACCCATTTTCTAATTGATTCATTACTCATTAGGCAGGACTGTCATTAATATTTGTAGTGTACTGAGTGCTACCTACACTTAATGGTTCAGATTTTCAATAATATTTAGTACCTGTAATGTTCACAGGGTTTCAAAATTGCGGCCCGACGAAGAGACACTTATCATGTTGGATTGTTGGTCATAGGACATTGACCCACATTACTACTGCAGGCCAGGTTTTTTGACAATTTTACTTGTCTTTCTTACTCATTCGACATGATATCCAATTATTCATATTGATTAGTTGCAAACAATAAGTGCTAGCCAAATTCTTGATTTAGATTTTGGACGGTCTCTTACTGCAGTTACAGTTCTGCATACTTTTCCTAGTAAGCTCAAAGAAATGATTGATTCACTACCTCTATGCTTGCCTTGTCATATTTATTGTCAATATTCTTTTAGGGTGGACCACCCTGTTTCAAAATACTGGAACCGCAGACATGAGTGAATAGTATTTCTCTACCTAATCTCTTCCATCATGTATGGGCAACAAACACTGCATTCTACAGAAAGAAAGTGTCATATGCACCTTTTACATAAACTACGATCTTTTAAATGGAATACAATCTTCCTACTTGCTTTGTATCGCACTACCAGCACTCCAACCTTGAAGCTAAACATTATGCCACTCATAATTCCTTAGTTTATTTGTTCAAATACGAATTTGATATGATTCTAATGTTCCTACTTCAGTTTTGAAATGTGTGTCCACCTGTTATAGACATAAGAGTTTTGTATTTCTCTTTGTTGTCTGGTCAGCACGATTGGGGGATGAACTTTGTACAAGGGTTTGTAGGGAGACACTCTTCGAGTTGAATCCACAATGCATTCCATAGATAATCTGACTACTTTTTATGTTTTCATGAATCTAAGATACTGAACAACATCATAATGATTATGAGCTTGCGTGCATGAAAAGAATAAAGCAGAACAATGCCATGGCTGTCAAACTTGGCATTAAGGGACTGAAACCAAGTCTGGATGCAATGCAATGCAAACGCTCTCCACCTACAGATTCATGCTCAGAATATGATCCTAACAATGATTCTGAGCTAGAGGGATACCTAAGTCAATGTAGCTCCCTAGTGGAGGAGTCAGAGGCAGATGCACTATCTTATTCACCCATCAAGGTGCTTGCTCTAACTTTCCAAGGTTATATTGGTCGCTCATATCTTACAACTAGTGCTTCACATTGCTTCTACTTTGTTGCACTGCCATTAGCTTGGTTACACAGCGTGTATGTGAATATGCCCTGCCTATCCATTTTTAGTATATATTCCATATGTCATCATACCATATTTATCCATTCAGATGATGTTCTTGTGTATCAGATGTTCAAAAGGAAGAGGGCGATTGCTGACTGTGGAGGAGCACGGACAAAGTATTTGGAGAAGGTAGTGGCACCTAATAAATCAAATAGCCCATTAGGTGTAGTTGCAATATCACCAGATCCAGAAAACACGGCCACAACTCTAGCAGACTCTAGTTAGCCCTCCTACACTGGCCATCTCTGATGCCCCAACTCAGCAGACCCAAACTGCAGCAAACAGTATGTTGATGCCAGTTAACCTAACACCAGATCTATGATGCAAAACCCCCATTCCAGCAAAGAGTACACCAAATCCAGTAGCCAAATCCCTTTTGAACGAGAGAGAGCCCCAATTGCAGCAAATAGGACCCCTGTTCCACTTCTTCCCAGTCTAGAAGACGAAGCTTATATTGTTATCAGGAACTTTGTGCGCATCTTTCCTTCATGGAAAGATTATACAACAAACAAAGAACAATTTCCAATCTTCCTCCGCAACTTACACTTAAGTATTGTACTAATGTTATTCATGGTAATTACTGCATATATTTCTGCTAATAGAAGACATAAGATTTCGTTCTTTTAAATAGGTGAGGACCAAACTGGATAGTCAAGACGAGTAAGGGTTGGTTGCACTTTTCAAGCACTCATTGATGAAGTATCATTCCTACCTGAGGCAAGCGCACTTCGATGGCAAGCCTCTAAACAAAATTTCTGTAAAGTCTCCGGTGCTACATTTATTTGATAGTGACTGGAATAATCTTGTTACACATTTGTCTCGTCTGCAGCGTAAGGTACTGCCTATGATATCACATCACAATTTGAACTACATTTATGCATGTGCCTTAACGTCTCACTTGTACGAAAACTGTTTGCAGAAGAACATTCATTCTAAACGGACCACACTATAGCGCAACTATACTGCACACTGCATTGCTCTTGTGAGTACCTCTTGCCCTGTATGACCATACTTACTTTCATAGCTGGTTGATTATGTAGCATCACTGCACGTGTTAGCCTCGTTATCCTCCATTTGGTGGACATTATAAGATCTGTATCAACTCTTACATAATTTTCGAATCAACCCAATGCTTTTTAAGAGGTTTAGCTCTGCAGTCCTCTTGTAAGGGCTGAACATCATCTATCACTGTACTTACATTAACAGCTACTCCCTCCGTCCCATAATATAAGAGCGTTTTGTACAGTACACCAGTGTACAAAACACTCTTATATTATGCAAAGGAGGGACTGGTTCATTGTGTAGCATTCTGCATATTATCTCCCTCGGCCACTATTTACTAAAAAATATCACATCTATATTTTAATCTTACCAAAAAATTTGAATACACAAACAATGCCAATGCAGAAGTGTAGCCCATTGCTCTTGTCGGTACATTTTGTCCTGTAACGATTGTATTTACAGGGATTGGTAGTTGATTATGTAGCATTAATCTACATCTTATCTTCATTATCCTCTATCCCTTCCAGTATTATCATATCTATAATTACTCTCTACAAAATGTAGAGTACAGACAATGCTTATGAAGAAGATTCTGTGCTGAAATTCTTGAGTTATCCTTCCCTTGACATGGATAAAGGCATTACAAAGCCGGTGTTAACTGTTAATGTAAGTCAGTCCTTCTAAAGCATTTATCCTCAAATGCTGTTTAATTTTCTCATACTCCCTATCGTCAACTGTTATTTAGTTTACTATTTCTATCAAAATGCATGTTTGCAACAACTGTAAGTTCCAAGTTTTAGTTGTAAAACCAAATTCCTTATTCATACCATGCACATTACTCAATACTCCCTATATGTATGCTGGTTTTTGTGGATCTATAATCCAATGTAGTTTGTTGTTTCTATCAAAATGCATGTTCACAACAACTGTAAGTTCCAAGTTTTAGTTATAAAACCAAATTCCTTATTCATACCATGCACATTACTCAATACTCCCTATATGTATGCTTGTTTTTGTGGATCTATAATCCAGTGTGTGGTGAAGCATCCCACATTTGCACCTTGCCCTCTCCTGTTTTATCTTACTGATGTGGCAGATGATATGAACAACATGCCATGCACATTAACCAAAATAGATATAATGATTGTCTTTGCCCTTCATCTATTCTTGTTTTGTTGACATGGTAATCCAGTATTGTGGTGAAGCTCCCCGCATTATGAACAATTCCAAATTATGCTATAAATATTTTGAACTGACTCTTTATTTTCTAATATGAAATTGGATGGAATTGACATCACAGTTACAATCTTTGTTTTTACACGTGCAAAACCTGTCATCTCTTTGCTTGTTTCAGGGTGATATGTCTGATGGCATGCACAAGTCTGCTGAAGGCTGTGAGACAAACCCAACACATATTGCCGCAAAGAAGGCAAAACATCTTGAAGATAGCGAGACAACCCTTAAGTCATGTCTTCATGCAGTGTTCAAGTTACTTGAGACTAGCAGCCAGACAAGCTCACGGAATTCGCTGTCTGGATCAGTTCGACTTCTTCAATCCCAAAGGCATTCTGCAACTCAACTTTGACTTGAAGTCCTATCTCTAAGCGCGGAGAACACCAATGAGAACCTCATTGCTAAATAGCTACACCTGGAAGCTATTTCCGACTTGCTAGGTAGGTCTCACAGCCTTACTCAGCAGCTTGCGCAGTAGCTCCCGTGGAAGGCTAACCATTCTTGAACTATCTTGGAAGTGGTCTTGTTTCAGTATTATTTTTTACATTATAGTGGCACCCAGTTTTTGTAATCTACTTCTTCGTTGCGCTTTATGATCACTGGTGGCAAACTTTCATGCCCAGTGAATGTAGTATACCATAAATCCTTTATTGTATAGTGTAGGTTTATTCTAAGTTACTATGTCATAATTTATTTATTGTATAGTGTAGGTTTGTTCTTAATTCCTACTAGTTACCGTATATACCATTATTCACTATCTGAAAAGGGGGGAAATTTGATGTAGTCGACCGGGCCGAAACAATTCCCTCTATCGGGCCTGCATTTTAGTGGGTCATAGTTGGGCTGGCCCGCAACTATCATGGGCCTGAAAGGCCATTGGGGCTTTCACACTTTGCATGAGGCCCACAACTTACACGGGCCTACATTTGGCCCAAAGTTTAGTTGGGCATTTAGTGTACCTAGTGCTTAGTTGGCCCTATGTAGCTTCGGGCCATTAACAAGATGAATATTCTGGGGGCCTATTACGGCCCAGAACATACCATGGGCCTTTACCAGGCCGAAATTGATGAGGACATGGCTACCATAGTTACACCCATATCCCCTGCTATTTTACATCTTGGAACAATTGCTAGAGCTCGCATATGCCAATTAAATTATCAGGTACTTTCGTTTCTTGGTAATGTTTCTAGTGTTCATGAGAATATGATGCTGCCTAACTTAGATACATTTGTGTTGCTTGCAATTGAAGGGCCTAGCACGGACAAGAAGGATAAACATTGGAGCATCATCAAGCACAGAGATGAAGGTGCATGCGAAGAGAACAAGAACCGAGGTTCAAGTGGTGATTTCTGGACTTTGAAGCCACCATGATGACATACAAGACGATGGACGAAATATACATGATGGCCTTCCATAAATTTCGTACATAGCTTATTATTGGTGTTGCACCCCCTTATTTTGGGCCAGCCCATTTAATCTATTTTAGAGTCCATATTGTAGGGGAAACGACTTAGGAGGTGTTTTAGTCCCACCTTGCCTAGGGTGGACGAAATTCCCTCTCTTTTCCCTATAAATATAGCCCTTAAGTCATCGTTTAGACTTGGGTTTTATTTAGTTAAAAGTTAGCCATCGCTGCAACTTCATGTACTTCATTTGTGTCCAATGACCAGACCAAGACCGCTTATGAAACCCCACTTTTAGCAACACTTCATATATATTCTCAATATTCATATTGCTTTATCATATTCTTGCTTGTTCTTCAATTGCATGCAGGAATAGACCTTCGTGGTCAGGCTTATCGTGCTTCCGACATCGTCGGTAACCTCAGGACATTGGTTTAGCAATTGCTAAGGCGCAACGTCGTGCATGTTTTTAGTTGGATCGTCAAAGTCGACTCCATCAAATCGAAAGTTATCATCTCATTGAAAGATCGGGACACCCTGCCTCTATCATAAATGCATGTTGGGCCTCAATTTTCAGTAGTCGTTCACGAGCCTTTAGCAGGATGAAATGTAGACCAGGCCATTATTGGCCCAGTTATATGACGGGCCATTACCAAGCTGAACCATATCTCGGGCCTTAGTTGGCCCACAGATATCATGTCCCTTTAACAGGCTGAAAGCTTAGTAGAGGCAACAATGGGCTGAATTTTTCAACATGCCTTTAACAGGCCCAAAGTCACGTTGGGCTGAACTGTCGCCACCTTGATCATGGCCCATTAGTGGGCCGTATGTCACGTTGTACCATATATGGCCCATGGGCAGCACGGGCCATTCCCAGGCCAAAAGGCACACCGAGCTGAAATAGGCCCATGTCTACATCGGGCCTCTAATAGGCCAAAATGTCACTGGGCCGTAATTGGGCCCAAATACTCGACGTACAATTAATGGGCCAGGTTTAAGCAGGCCGTTAGTGGGCTGACCCACTAGTACCTGAGTAAATTCTATGGGCCTTTGACTGGGCCGGCCTTTTTAACCTATATGGGCCTATGTTGGGCCCTGCCATGTGTTGACGTAGCATAGGCACATCTCCTCCATTGAAGGGACGACATCCAGCCCACCGAGGAGCCGATACGTGTTACCTCCGGCCAATGATGATTTTACACATGGAAAATCCCCATTGGTCCAGGCTGTTAACGGGTTATCGGATCCAAACCGAAACCCAATAGCTTAATGGCGACCCGTTACATTGGATGTCACGTGTCAGTTACCCTTGACGAAAGCACTTCAATAACGCGCCATTTATCATCATGGAAGTGGACACTTCCATGATGATAATTTTGGTATTGTCATGGAACACTTCTACGACTGCACAAGTGTGACTATCTTGATTCTATCATAAAATCATCATGGATGTACATGCATGATAGAAAACGTGACCTACTGTGACAAACACATATCATCACGGAAGTGTATTTTTTTGTAGTGACTCCCTCCGGTGGTGACTGGGGAGGCAAGGGCTGTGCCAGCAACCTTTGGTAGGCAACCCTTCTCCTGCTATAGTAGAGGCGCTGAATGACCATAGACACCGGCCTCGATGGATGAAATGGGGAAGTTGGTGGATATGGTTGGGAAGTTGTTGGATGTGGAGCCCGTTCTTGGGTGGTGTCATCGCGACTGGGAATGGGTGGCAGCGGCGAGGTTGGGGAGGGAATGTGGAGGGGAGGGGAGGGGGAAAGAAAGGCCACTATGCCACCAACGGCCAGGCCAGGGGAGGCAATGGCGAGTGTCGCACACGTCCGCACCGTATCCGCGCCAACACCAAACCACCCCAAATTTAGGCCGGAAATGGACCACGGCAGACAGAAAAATGGACACCCGTCCATTTGTGTCAGCACATTGGGTCGTGTTTTTTGTTCGCTACGATCCAAAGGGACGCGGCCGGACCAAATGGGTCGCCGTGTTGGAGTTGGCCTAATGTCGAATCACCCTCGTATTTCCTCCAGGTGGACTGAGTTTGAGGGGTCTCATACATCCAACACAAATGGACTAAGTATGAAGGTCTGATTGGATATGATCTCTTCTTCTTTTAGGTTGTATGTGGAACATATAGAAAGAATTTGAGGGCCTCGGTTAAGGTTCAAGTACATCCTCCTTAAATGCTATTAGATGCTATGTCGATGGACTCTCACCACACACAAGTCATCCACTTCCTTTCTCTCTTGCTCATTGATACGTCTCCAATGTATCTATAATTTATGAAGCATTCATGCTATATTACTATGTGTTTTGAATGATTACGGGCTTTATTATACACTTTTATATCACTTTTGGGACTAACCTATTAACCGGAGGCCCAGCCCATATTGCTGTTTTATTGCCTGTTTCAGTATTTCGAAGAAAAGGAATATCAAACAGAGTCCAAACGGAATGAAACCTTTGGCAGCGAGATTTTTTGGAAGAATATGATCCTAGAGACTTGGAGTTCACGTCAGAAGACACTCAAGGCAGCCACGAGATAGGAGGGCGCGCCCCCCCTGTAGGGCAAGCCCCCCTGTCTTGTGGGCCCCTCGAGCACCTCCCGACCGACTTCTTTCGCCTATATACACCTACGTACCCTAAAACATCAAAAATCAAGATAGATCGGGAGTTCCGCCACCGCAAGCCTTTGTAGCCACCAAAACCCTCTTGGGAGCCCGTTCCGGCACCCTGCCGGAGGAGGAATCCATCACCGGTGGCCATCTTCATCATCCCGGCGCCCTCCATGACGAGGAGGGAGTAGTTCACCCTCGGGGCTGAGGGTATGTACCAGTAGCTATGTGTTTGATCTCTCTCTCTCTCTCGTGTTCTCTCTCTTGCTCCCTCTATGGCACGATCTTGATGTATCCCGAGCTTTGCTATTGTAGTTGGATCTTATGATGTTTCTCCCCCTCTACTCTCTTGTGATGAATTGAGTTTCCCCTTTGAAGTTATCTTATCGGATTGTGTCTTTTATGAGACCACTTGATGTATGTCTTGTCGTGTTTATCTATGGTGACAATGGGATATCATGTGCCTCTTGATGTATGTTTTGGTGACCAACTTGCGGGTTCCGCCCATGAACCTATGCATATGGGTTGGCACACGTTCTTGACTCTCCGGTAGAAAGTTTGGGGCACTCTTTGAAGTACTTTGTGTTGGTTGGATGAATCTGAGATTGTGTGATGCATATCGTATAATCATGCCCACGGATACTTGAGGTGACAATGGAGTATCTAGGTGACATTAGGGTTTTGGTTGATTTGTGTCTTAAGGTGTTATTCTAGTACGAACTCTTTTATAGATCGATCCGAAAGAATAACTTTGAGGTGGTTTTGTACCCTACCATAATCTATACGTTTGTTCTCCGCTATTAGTGGCTTTGGAGTGAGTCTTTGTTGCATGTTGAGGGCTTGTTATATGATCTATCTATGTTATTATTGTTGAGAGAACTTGCACTAGTGAAAGTATGAACCCTAGGCCTTGTTTCCTATCATTGCAATACCGTTTACGCTCACTTTTATCATTAGTTACCTTGCTGTTTTTATATTTTCATATTACAAAAACCTATATCTACTATCTATTTTGCACTTGTATCACCATCTCTTCGTCGAACTAGTGCACCTATACAATTTACCATTGTATTGGGTGTGTTGGGGACACAAGAGACTCTTTGTTATTTGGTTGCAGGGTTGTTTGAGAGAGACCATCTTCATCCTACGTCTCCCACAGATTGATAAACCTTAGGTCATCCACTTGAGGGAAATTTTCTACTGTCCTACAAACCTGTGCACTTGCAGGCCCAACAACGTCTACAAGAAGAAGGTTGTGTAGTAGACATCAAGGTGTTTTCTGGTGACGTTGTCGGGGAGGCTAGGTAAAGGGCACTCACTCACACCCCGTCAACTAAGCTCTTTTCTGGCGCCGTTGCCGGGGAGGTGAGTGCTTGAAGGTATATCTTTAGATCTTGCAATCGAATCTTTTTGTTTCTTGTTTTATCACTAGTTTAGTTTATAAAATAAAACTACAAAAAAATGGAGTTAAGTTTGTCTCATACGCTTCGTCTTTTTAATAACTTTCGTGAGTATGATGGAAAGGAAAATTTTGCTCAAGTGCTAGAAGAAGAATGCATTAAAATGCTTGGTACTAAATCTTTGAATGATGAGCATGATTGCAATGTTGTTAGTATGAACTCTTTGAATATCCATAGTACTAATGTTGATTGCACTAGTTATGATGAAAATGTCTCCTATAAGCATGTTGATTTTTGTGGAGTAGATTGGATTTGCATGGACACACCAAATAGAGAAAATAGATATTGCAAGAGCCATAAGTACTTAAAAACTAAAGGTTTGCAAGAAAGTCTTGATGAGTGTGCTAGAAGATTCAATATTTTTCGCGCTCCTTATGAACTTTGCAATGAACATGGTCATTTAAATCTCCAATGCAAATTGTTTTATGATCGAATCGTGTCCAAAAATTGTGATAGCTTGATTACGCTTGGGCATCATAAAGAGCTTAGTCTTCTTTTGGGGTATGAAGAAATGAAACGTAACTGAGGGTATTCCAAAATTTAATCTTGATAGATTTCTTGATTTTGATCTAGAGGATAACTATATGTTTTGTGTGGAGAATTGCATTGAAAATCCTTATATTGCCAATTACATAAAGAAAAGAAAGCAAATAGAAGATGATGAGAATACTAATGAAAGGGAAGAGACTTCCCAATCTCCTCCTATTATTTCTTATGATGAATCAGGTAACGAGGAGGAGCTTTCTATTCAACCAATCTCGTCAATAAGGAGCTCAAAGAGGAAGGTTGAACCCCCACATAATGTGAAGAAGAAAAAGAAAAGAAGGAGCAACAAAGGTAGAAAGGTATCCCTCCCAAATTTTGTTGCTCCTACTACTCATTTTGATGATGATAATTGCTATACTATTGGTGCTATCAATATTTTTAATGATGAGAGTGATTATGCTTATGATATGAAAGAGCCCAAGCTTGGGGAAGCTATGTTTGATGAGGATGAAATATTTGAGAATATATTTGCTGGAATTAATGTTTGTCCCCAGCTTGGGGATGCTATGTTTAATGAAGATGATATTTTTAGCATCCCAAGTTTTGATATGCAAAGTTGTTATGATGATAGCATGCCTCCTACGTATGATGATTATCTTGATGAAAGTGGGTTTGGAAGAGTGTCAACTTTAGGAAGTAGTGATCCCACTATTTTGTAGTATGTTGAATCTTATTGTGATGAATGTGAAAGTGGATTTGGAAGAGTGTCAACTTTATTTAGTGATTCCACTATCTTGGGAGAGGTTTCAATCGATTATGATGAGAACGAAGTTGCTACTTATGATGATTATTGTGATGAAACTTATGCTGTAAAGAGTAGTGATGATTATATTTACAAATATTGTCATCATTATGATTACCCTTTTTCTGAACATTACTCTTTTAATGTGGAAACAATTTTTAGTGTTCAAGTCTCTTATGATACTCCCACTATTCCAAATGAGAAGAATTTTGCTTATGTGGAGAGTAGTAAATTTTCTATGCTTGTAGATCATGGAAAGAATGCTTTAGGTTCTGGTTGTATTGTTGAATTCCTTCATGATGCTACTGAAAATTATTATGAGGGAGGAAAATATGCTTGTAGGAATTGTAATAATGTCAAGTTTCCTCCCTATGTGCTTGAAATCTCGAAGCTATGCTTGTTTTACCTTCCTATGCTAGTTGATTACTGTTCTCATAGGTTGTTTGCTCACAAAATCCCTATGCATAGGAAGTGTGTTAGGCTTAAATGTGCTAGTCATATGCTCCAAGATGCTCCCGTTATGTTTCAATTCTTATCTTTTATGTGAGCATCATTGCCATCATCATGCCTAGCTAGAAAGGCATTAAAGAAAAGTGCTTGTTGGGAGACAACCCAATATCTATGCTTACTATTTTTGTGTGTCCACATGATTATGCTACTGTAGTAATCATGTTTTATAGCTTTTGTTTCAATAAAGTGCCAAGTAAGACCTTTAGGATAGCTTACGGTGATAGTTGTGTTGATCCTGCTGAATATCAGAAACTTTTGCACCCAGTAATTTAGTTTTGTTAATTCACAGAAACGTGATCCTGATCTGATTCTTTATTCCCTGGACTGGTACACAAATTTCTTAGGACTTCCTAATTTGGTAGGACTTTTGGAGTTCCAGAAATATACGTTTGATACAGATAACTACAGACTGTTCTGTTTTTGACAGATTCTGTTTTCTATGTGTTGTTTGCTTATTTTGATGAATCTATGAGTAGTATCGGAGGGTATGAACCATAGATAAGTTGAAGTACAGTAGATATTACACCAATATGAATTTATAATGAGTTCATTACAGTACCTAAGTGGTGGTTTTATTTTCTTGTACTAACGGAGCTTACGAGTTTTCTGTTGAATTTTGTGTTGTGGAGTTTTCAAGTTTTGGGTAAAGATTCGATGGACTATGGAATAAGGACTGGCAAGAGCCTAAGCTTGGGGATGACCAAGGCACCCCAAGGTAATATTCAAGGACAACCAAGAGCCTAAGCTTGGGGATGCCCCGGATGGCATCCCCTCTTTCGTCTTCGTTCATCGGTAACTTTACTTGGAGCTATATTTTTATTCACCACATGATATGTGTCTTGCTTGGAGCATCATTATATTTTGTTAGTATTTTCTTGCTGTAATTTATAATAATGTTTTGCATCTTTATTTTCAACAAAGAAGTCAAGGATAGCCTTTGCCATGCTTATTTTGCTAGTATACATGTTGCTGTTTGAAAACAGAAAGTTTACCGCTGTTGCAAAAATTCCCTAGAAAACAGAAAGTTTACCGCTGTTACCAATGTTGAATTTTTTTGCAAAATGAGCTCTGATAAATTTACTACAGTGGGAATTTTCTCTCATAATTTTTGGAGTTAGGAAAGTATTGATACTCTTGCATTCTTTACAGGCTGTACTGTTTTGATAGATTGCTGTTATGTTTGCATATGTTTGCTTGTTTAATGATTCTATTTGAGGATATGAGTATTAAATATGCAGAGGCATTTAGTATGCAATGTTCAATAATAATTTTAGTGATTTGTTATAGTAGAAAATGATAGGGTTTTGAATCTGTTTATACTAACCTATCTCACGAGTTCTTGTTGAGTTTGTTGTGGATGAAGCTTTTGATAAAAAGAAACCATGATATGAGAGGAATTAAGGAGACACAAAAGTTCAAGCTTGGGGATGCCCAAGGCACCCCAAGATAATATTTCAAGAAGTCTCAAGCATCTAAGCTTGGGGATGCCCCGATAGGCATCCCACCTTTCTTCTTCAACTACTATCGGTTAGTATCGGTCGAGCCTAAATTTTTGCTTCTTCACATGAGTTGTGCTATCCTTGCAATGTTATTTTATTTTGTTTTGCTTTCTGTTTGAATAAGATACCAAGATCTGAAATTCTTAAAAGAGAGAGAGTCTTCACATAGTTGCATAATTATTTAGCTACTCATTGATGTTCACTTATATCTTTTTGGAGTAGTTTTTCATTACTCGTGTGCTTCACTTATATCCTATGAGTAAATGATTGAATGAGTTGATTGTCATAAATCTGAAATTATATATGCCTCATTTGCTTATCCGATGGGGATTGACGACTTCACGTCTAAAAAGTAAAGGTTGTAAATTTATTGGAGGTTAGCAAGCATTGTATTGGTCATTTGAACAATTTCATGAAAGAATATTGAAGGAAGAGAGATTTCATATATAAATATACTATTATAGACATCTTTTATAGTTGGGAGCACTCATTAAGTATGACATGCTAAAGAGTTGACATTGGACAAGGAAGACAACGTAATGGGTTATGTTTTCCTACATCTCAGTTAAAGTATATTGTCATGGATCATTGAAACATGTTGAGCTTGCCTTTCCCTGTAGCGACCCGACCCAAATGGATCAAGTCTCTGTGCTTAAGTGTCATCCCTGGATTGGTATGCTGACACACACAGTACTCGAGGATTTATAACAGAGGTAAATCACATGTATAGAATAATGTAAATACTATTACCTCCATCCAAATAGCGGAAGTAACAAGGTTGTGGATTCCCATCAACACCAACGGCAAAGTTGAGTGTAGAAATCGTAACCCTAACATATCACTTACTCGTCGTAAGATCCTGCAACATGAGACGTTGCAGCCATAAAGGGTCAGTACATTGAATGTACTGGCAAATTCACACCATAGAGCAATGATGAAAAAAGGCTATCACTACATGCATATTTGGCTGGTGGAGGCTCTATGGTTATAATGTTTTTGTGAAAAGCCAATTTTTCCCTACTACAAAGGAATAAATTTTATTTAACTTTCATGGTGGTTGTTAAACATTGAGAATGGTTGACATCATTCTCAATCCCAATTAAGTAACATCATCATTAAAACCCAACAAGATTAATTAAAGTAACATGATGAGATTCACAGGAAAATCCAAGTACTAGATACTCAAGTTGTCCATATCCGGGGACACGGCTAATCATGATTAGTTTATACACTCTGCAGAGGTTGTGCACTTTCCCCCACATGACTCGATCTCCTCCATTGGGATTCTCGCACTACATTGTGTTTGAGAAACGGATGACCGAGACATAGTCTTTCAGAAGCGCTAGCACCTTACGATGGGTAGACCGTACCAACCTACATCCCCTACATCTGCTAGTCTACCACTGTAAGAGTTCGCACGACTTAGTCAACTATGCTAGAGCCCATAATAGCATGTGGCTGCACACAGAAGTTTCTAGCATGAATAATCTTATGATCCCTTTGAGCCTGGGTGGCGGTCCAAAAAAATAGGCAGTCACTGGAATACCCACGTGCCTAAAGAAACAGGCAATCGCTGGAATACCCAGGTGCCTCAATCCACCCAGATGTGTGTTTAAGTTGCCACCTTAAATAAACCATTAAGTAACAACCTCACATCTGTCATTGAATACACTCAAACCCAATCCACGTCTACGAGCATATCATGGCATTATAAGCATATCGTTGAAGTAACTCCCAAGGGTTTGGTAATAAACAGGGCAATAGGTTCCTACCTCATCAACTACTTCCCAATACCCACATGTTATCAATCCTACTCATGCAATGTTTGAGGGTTGAAACTAATGCATAAAAACTGGGTATGAAAAGGGATATGATCAAAGTGTGAACTTGCCTGCAATGTTGATGAAGATGATTCGCACTCAAAACTCTTGATAGTTCTACTCGTCACACTCCGGTCAATCTATCGTAAGCAAGCAATAGTAACCACACATAAGCAATCACTCAAAAGCATCGAAAAGAACGACGAAAACAATTCGTAAAACTTCGGAAACAATCAAATAACTCTTGCAACAGAAAAACAATTTCTAACAGTACCAAAATTAAGTGAATTTGGCCTTATCAGAAAGTTTAGGTCAAGAGCTTCAATTTGCAAAAAGAATCAACTCAAACGGAGTTATAAACTCAAGTTACAATCAAACGAAGTTTAAATACAAATCTGTTTGAATTCAAATTTTAAAACTTTCAAAAACATGTTTAAGTTGTTTTACTGGATAGAGGGGATCATAACGAAGAGGTGGGCGTTGGTTTCGTTGGATTTGGACAAACGTGTAAAAAGTTGTGAGCGATTGAAGTACATGGCCTAAACTGTAAAATAAAACAATTACAATTAGGTCCCTGGCAGAAAATAAAAATAAAACTATACCGAACGAACGTTCGCTACCGAACGCTAACGAACGAAAACCGTTCGCTCCAGAGCCTAAACTAACGAACACTTCCTAATAATAAAAAAAATGCTTAGAGAAAAAAAAACAAATGGATCTGGATCCTTAGATCCAGATCGGACGGATGAGGAGGGGCGGCGGTTACCGCGGCGGTAGCAGCGAAGTCCGACGACGCGGGAGACCGGCGGCAGCTCGGCTCCGGTCGGGGCGGCGGCTCCGGGCGTCGGGGAAGGCGGAGAGGAGCACGGGGAGGGGCGGCGGTTGCGGTGGTTGCGTCGGCGGCGGTCGACGGCGACGGCTGCGGCCTCCGGTGGCGGTGGCGGTGAGATGCGGGAGGGGGCGG
>NC_041381.1:290119771-290126583 GCF_002162155.2 Triticum dicoccoides | reverse complement strand
CGGCGCGAGCTTATGTAGAGGGGGGGGGGGGCGAGGGGTTACGTGGAGGAGGGGGCAAGGCGGCGCGGAGGTGGCCGGGTCGGTCACGGCGGCGGCGAACGGCGTGCTGGCGGAGGACTCCCGCTCGGCGGAGGAAGGCGGTGCGGCTGGGCTGGGCCTGGCTGAGGAGCTGGGCCGGCCCAGTTCGGCGGAAGAAAGTTTTTTTAAACGAATTTTCAGAAAATAAAATAAAAGCAAAATAAATAAAAAATACTATAGGCATATAATATATCAAAATTTTCAGAAAAAGATTTTCTACAACGTGGACATTTTTATAGCATCAACTAAAATCTTAAAAAATTCAAATAGTTCAAACAGTGCTACTGCTCTAATAAAATCCAATAAAATCATTTTAAAAAAATATCAAAATGATTTCAAATTTATTTCTCTCCAATTTTCTGTTTTAGGGAATCATGTTACCCTATTTTCCATATATTTTATTTTTGGAGAAAAATAATTTTGAATAAAACCCAAATAACTCCATTTTGAAAATAATAATTTCCAAAAGGACTTTAAATTGGATTTCTTTTAAACTACCAACTCGTATTTCATATGTTTTGAAGAAATCATTTTATCTTCTCTCATGAAAATCATTGAGTTGCTTGAAGTTTCTGAAATTGACATATTTCCAATGAAATTCTAATATTTTCAACACCCCTTTTCATTTCAATAAATGGAAGAAGTCATGTCATCTTCTCTCCAGGGTTTTGTGATGAAAAGAATTTGAATTCTTGAAGATCAGAAAAGAAAGTGAAAGTTTGGGAAAGTCCTTTTATTCCCTCTCATTTAACTTTCAAAAAGTTTCGAATTCACTCACTTTCAGTCAATCAATCAAACAATCAATCAAACTATCTATTTAATATAACATTCCAAAATTTAGAATTTTGAGATGTTACAAATCTACCACCCTTAAAATGAATCTCGTCCTCGAGATTCAGAGAGGCTAGCAAGAAATAGGTTAGGGTAGGGGGGTCTTCAAAATCCATCAATCGTCTCCGGGGTCTCGGGTGCTACCACCCTTAGAAGCATTGTTACGGTTCCATCAAAACTCATATACTCCATCCTTATTCCTGACAGTGTCGGTCTCTTCAGATCTCGGGAAAATTCCTTCTCTGGGCTCTTTCGGTAGTGGAATAACCTTTTTCTCAATTCTTGTATCCATTTCATCTGGTAAGGTTATTCCATGACTGGGTCTTCTTAGCTGACGGGTCTAGCGCAAATACTAAACAGCTATCGATATCCCATGGTGGTCAACCATTTATGGTTTCTCCTGCAGGAAATGGGTCTGGGTCGAACCCCACCGTATATCCTACGATTGGCAACAACTACCGTGTACAAGGGAAAATACTTATACCATTCTAAGGTTCAAACAAGGTTTTGATCGTCGTCTCTCTACTATAGGTAAGTCACTCAGATTTACCATCCCATATATCAAGGCAAATAATAAGAGTAAGTTGGTATGGTGATCAATCCATCCAATTGTACTGTCTTCCTTCCTTCTATTGGCACCAAACTAAGACGTGATTACTCAAACTCATCATGGAATTTCCATTGATCCATATTTCCAACATCATACCTCCTTTATATCCAATAGTAATTCATCTCTTTATCCTTGTGGGATATCCCACATACCGAGATAAAAACTTATACTTATGAAGTCCATACTCCACTTCGTGGAACATCATTATCCTTTCCAGGGTCAAGCATCCTTACAGGGGAATATTGGCCATCTCTGCATGGCACTTCTTCAACTAGGAAACGTGAAACACATCATGAACTCCTGATAGTCCTTCGGGTGACTCCAACTTGTTGGCCACTTCTCCCATACGCTCCAAACTCGGTATGGTCCTACAAATCTCGGGGCTAACTTTCCCTTAACTTCAAATAGTTTAACTCCTCGCAAAGGGGACACACGAAGACATGCTTTGTCTCCAATTTCATAGACTACCTCCTTGCATTTTTGAGTCTGCATAACTCTTATGCTAGGACTAAGCTACCTTCAGTCTATCTCGAATCAACTTAACATTCTCTTTTGACTCCTTGATCACATTTGGTCCAAATAACTGACAGTCTCCAACTTCATCCCTCATCAACGGTGTCTGGCTCCTTCTCCCATACAAAGCTTCAAAAGGGGCCATCTTCAAACTAGCTTGGTAACTATTGTTGTATAAGAACTCTGCGTAAGGTAGATTATCATCCCTACTAGATCCAAAATTTAGTGCACACGCTCTCAACATGTCCTCCAGAATCCGATTGACTCTCTCGGTCTATCCTTCTATCTTCGGATGAAAGGTACTAGACTCTAGCCTAGTACCCAAAGTGTGGCGCAGCTGATTCCAAAACTTTGAGGTAAACCGTGTTCCTCTATCTGATACGATGGTCCTCGGAACTCCATGCAGACATATGATCCTGGTCAAATATATCTTGGCCAACTTCTAACTTGTATAGGTGGTTTTCACTGGGATAAAGTGAGCCACTTGGGTCAAGAGAATCAACTACTACCTAGATAGAGTCATATCCTGTTCGGGTTCTGGGAAATCCGGTAATGAAATCCATGTCGGGCTTATCCCCACTTCCATTCGGGTACCAGCATAGGCTGTAGTAATCCTGCTGGCTTCTGATGCTCTGCTTTTACTCTCTCTGGCATACATCACCTATGACTACATACTCCGCAATATCCTTCTTCATACCAGTCCACCAGAAACACTCCTTCAAATCCAAATACATCTTTGTGTTTCCAGGGCGAATCGAGTATGGTGAGTCATGAGCCTCTTGAAGTTTTTACTTCCTGATCTTTGCATTATTGGGAACATATACACGGTCCTCGAACCATAAGATGTCGTGCTCATCCTTATGAAAACCTTTGGACTTTCCTTTGCTCATCCTCTCTTTTATCTCAGCAATCTCTTTGTCATCCTTCTGAACTTCACAAATCTTTCCCAACAATGTAGACTGAACTTCCATTGCTGCAACAAAACCTTCGGGAACAATCTCCAACCGAAGTTCTCTAAGATCCTCGGCTAAGTCCTTTGGTAATCCTCCGATTATGAGGGTATTCGTCCTTGTTTTCTTTATGGTTGTGTCCTATTTCTCCAAAAATCTTGTATGCACAAGGTTTCTTCACATCCTTTCCATAAGGCCTCAACTTCTGGGACACAAGACGAGATCTTTGCAGAGTCAACTTAAATTCTTTCCAGGTGGTTACTCCTTGCCATCCATTGATGGTTTGGTACATCCTCCACCAAGTAGCAGCACCTCTTTTCAAAGCACTGTAGAGCATGCTGGGTCATATCCTTTCCGGCTATAGGGTTATTCTCCATTTGATCCTCCATGTTCTGAATCCATCGACTCGTCTCCAATTGAGTCATCGGTCTAGAAAATATGTGCTCATCTCCATTCATCCTCTATTGGGTCCATGGGTTTTGGGGTGAGATAAGAGAGATAGAGAGGAATACACACAATTCAAACAATAGTTTTGAAAAGATAGATTTTGTTGTGGCTGTCGGAAAAACAACAAACAAATGACAGCTGACAATCATTGCATCTAACGTAGGTATATAACAGGGGTTGGGTCTTCTAATGGTCTATAAATCTTCAAAACCACCAAACTCTTCAAGTCTTGCTTATGTCATTCGATGGCTTCTTCCGGTCGTGCTTGTGCTTCTCAAGTTCTTTTGCCAAATCATCTCTGTTGACGCAAAGTCTATCATGACGTCCTTTAACATTTTTGGAGTTGCGTTCCAAACTTCCGGGTTTCAACATCCTTGGCATGAACCATGTCCTCCTATTCTTCAGCTCCTGACAAATCTCCGGTATCTCGAGGTTTTGTTCCTCCAGTTTGGCTACTTCAGCTTCTGGTTCCTGATTTCTTCACGAATTGCCTCCTTGTCAAATATGACTTCCTAAAGTCCATCTTAAAATCCTTGATGTAATACTCCAGATCCTGGCGATACACCAGCTAAGGTTAAAACTGCATCCTTTGCTAATGGGTGTTCCATCATCTTTCTACCATCCAATACTTCCGAAGGAATGCATGTTTAACTCAACACGGTAATAATAGCATAAGAGAGCGATAACATCTCGGATATCCATATTTCTGCCCTAGTCATTGACATGAACTTTTATTCCCTAGTTGATATCTCCTGCCTTAGGGTTTTCTTGACCAAACTTTGAGTTCTAATGCTCCATGTTCAGGTCTTTCTCCGATACACCTTGATCTCGGGTATTGACAGCTTCCATAGTCTATCAAGTTCCATAAGTGTAGCCTTCCTTGGTCATACCAAATCTGGAAATTCTTCATATTCTCCTAGTCTTCGAAGTCTTTATCCGTCATAGTTTCCATCATTATAATGCTCGGTAAAATCCTCTTCATTCCGAAGTGGTCTTACTTGTCTGATATGTGGTCCTTCTTGGAGTGGTCTCATCAGTTGAATCTTCGAGGGGTCAAAAGGGGAAAGGGGTATGGTCTCACTAAAAGGGAATATTTGAATAAGCTCAGAAGAGAAGAGAGGTAAAAGATCCTTTTGAAAAGAAGGTTGTAGAGAAGAAATCTTTTCCTATGGGCTTGCCAGTTTCTAGGGTCACGTCCTACAGTCAACATGTGCTCTGATACCATCTTGTAGCGACCCAACCCGAATGGATCAAGTCTCTATGCTTAAGTGTCATCCCTTGATCGGTATGTTGACACACATAGTACTCGAGGATTTCTAACAGAGGTAAATCACATGTATAGAATAACGTAAATACTATTACCTCAATCCAAATAGCGGAAGTAACAAGGTTGTGGATTCCCATCAACACCAACGGCAAAGTTGAGTGTAGAAATCATAACCCTAACGTATCACTTACTCATCGTAAGATCCTGCAACATGAGACGTTACAGTCACGAAGGGTCAGTACATTGAATGTACTGGCAGATTCACACCATAGAGCAATGATGAAAAAAGGCTATCACTACATGCATATTTGGCTGGTGGAGGCTCTATGGTTATAATGTTTTTGCGAAAAGCCAATTTTTCCCTACTTCAAAGGAATAAATTTTATTTAACTTTCATGGTGGTTGCTAAACATTGAGAATGGTTGACAACATTCTCAATCCCAATTAAGTAACATCATCATTAAAACCCAACAAGATTAATTAAAGTGAGATTCACAGGAAAATCCAAGTACTAGATACTCAAGTTGTCCATAATCGGGGACACGGCTAATCATGATTAGTTTATACACTCTGCAGAGGTTGTGCACTTTTCCCCACATGACTCGATCTCCTCCGTTGGGATTCTCGCACTACATGGTGATTGAGAAACCGATGACCGAGACATAGTCTTTCAGAAGCGCTAGCACCTTATGATGGGTAGACTGTACCAACCTACATCCCCTACATCTGCTACTCTACCACTATAAGAGTCCACACGACTTAGTCAACTATGCTAGAGCCCATAATAGCATGTGGCTGCACACGGAAGTTTCTAGCATGAATAATCTTATGATCCATTTGAGCCTGGGTGGCGGTCCAAAAAAAACAGGCAATCGTTGGAATACCCAGGTGCCTAAAGAAATAGGCAATCGCTGGAATACCCAGGTGCCTCAATCCACCCAGATGTGTGTTTAAGTTGCCACCTTAAATAAACCATTAAGTAACAATCTCACATCTGTCATTGAATACACTCAAACCCAATCCACGTCTACGAGCATAGCATGGCATTATAAGCATATCGTTGAAGTAACTCCCAAGGGTTTGGTAATAAACAGGGCAATAGGTTCCTACCTCATCAACTACTTCCCACTACCTACATGTTATCAATCCTACTCATGCAATGTTTGAGGGTTGAAACTAATGCATAAAAACTGGGTATGAAAAGGGATATGATCAAAGTGTGAACTTGCCTGCAATGTTGATGAAGATGATTCGCACTCAAAACTCTTGATAGTTCTACTCGTCACACTCCGGTCAATCTATCGTAAGCAAGCAATAGTAACCACACATAAGCAATCACTCAAAAGCATCGGAAAGAACGACGAAAACAATTCGTAAAACTTCGAAAACAATCAAATAACTCTTGCAATAGAAAAACAATTTCTAACAGTACCAAAATTAAGTGAATTTGGCCTTATCAGAAAGTTTAGGTCAAGAGCTTCGATTTGCAAAAAGAATCAACTCAAACGGAGTTAGAAAACTCAAGTTACAATCAAACGAAGTTTAAATACAAATCTGTTTGAATTCATATTTTAACACTTTCAAAAACATGTTTAAGTTGTTTTACTGGATAGAGGGGATCATAACGAAGAGGCGGCATTGGTTTCGTTGGATTTGGACAAACGTGTAAAAATTTGTGAGCGATTGAAGTACAGGGCCTGAACTGTAAAAATAAAACAATTACAATTAGGTCCTTGGTAGAAAATAAAAATAAAACTATACCGAATGAACGTTCGCTAACGAACGAAAATCGTTCGCTCTAGAGCCTAAACTAACGAACACTTTCTAAATAATAAAAAAAACACTTAGAGAAAAAAACAAATGGATCTGGATCCTTAGATCCAGATCGGACGGATGAGGAGGGGCGGCGGTTACCGCGGTGGTAGCAGCGAAGTCCGGCGACGCGGGAGACCGGCGGCGGCTCGGCTCCGGTCGGGGCGGCGGCTCCGGGCGTCGAGGAAGGCGGAGAGGAGCACCGGGAGGGGCGGCGTGGAGCGGCGGTTGCGGTGGTGGCGTCGGCGGCGGTCGACGTCGACGGCTGCGGCTTCCGGTGGCGGTGGCGGCGGCGGTGAGATGC
>NC_041381.1:290096117-290119099 GCF_002162155.2 Triticum dicoccoides | reverse complement strand
TGAGATGCGGGAGGGGGCGGCGTGGCGCAGCAGAGAAGAAAAAGCGGCGGCGGCGCGAGCTTATGTAGAGGGGGGCGAGGGGTTGCGTGGAGGAGGGGGCAAGGCGGCGCGGAGGTGGCCGGGTCGGTCACGGCGGCGGCGAACGACGTGCTGGCGGAGGACTCCCGCTCGGCGGAGGAAGGCGGTGCTGCTGGGCTGGGCCTGGCTGATGAGCTGGGTCGGCCCAGTTCGGCGGAAGAAAGTTTTTTTTAAAACAAATTTTCAGAAAATAAAATAAAACCAAAATAAATAAATAAATACTATAGGCATATAATATATCAAAATTTTGTACAACGTGAACATTTTTATAGCATCAACTAAAATCTAAAAAAATTCTAATAATTCAAAAAGTGCTACTACTCTAATAAAATCCAATAAAATCATTTTAAAAAATACCAAAATGATTTCAAATTTATTTCTCTCCAATTTTCTGTTGTAGGGAATCATGTTACCCTATTTTCTATATATTTTATTTTTGGAGAAATATAATTTTGAATAAAACCCAAATAACTCCATTTTGAAAAAAATAATTTCCAAAAGGACTTTAAATTGGATTTCTTTTAAACTCCCAACTCATATTTCATATGTTTTGAAGAAA
Source organism: Triticum dicoccoides (assembly GCF_002162155.2). NCBI lineage: Eukaryota > Viridiplantae > Streptophyta > Magnoliopsida > Poales > Poaceae > Triticum > Triticum dicoccoides. The sequence goes on along the minus strand of NC_041381.1, from coordinate 290,118,462 downwards.
TCATTTTATCTTCTCTTATGAAAATCATTGAGTTGCTTGAAGTTTTTTGAATTTGAAATATTTTCAGATGAAATTCAAATCTTTTGAAAACCCTATTTCATTTAATTAAATGGAAGAAGTCATGTCATCTTCTCTCCAGGGTTTTGTGATGAAAAGAATTTGAATTCTTGAAGATCATAAAAGAAAATGAAAGTTTGGGGAAAGTTTCAAATTCCCTCTCATTTAACTTTCAGAAAGTTTCAAATTCACTCACTTTCAGTCAATCAATCAAACAATCAATCAAAACTATCTATTTAATATAACATTCCAAAATTTAGAATTTTGGGATGTTACATTCCCCCTCATGCTAGCCAAAATTCCTTGCACCAAGTAGAGATACTACTTGTGCTTCCAAATATCCTTAAACCCAGTTTTGCCATGAGAGTCCACCATACCTACCTATGGATTGAGTAAGATCCTTCAAGTAAGTTCTCATCGGTGCAAGCAATAAAAATTGCTCTCTAAATATGCATGACTTATTAGTGCGGAGAAAATAAGCTTTGTACGAACTTGTTATGGAAGCAATAAAAGCGACGGACTGCATAATAAAGGTCCATATACAAGGGGCAATATAAAGTTATGTTCTTTCGCTTTAAGATTTTGCGTATCCAAACCTAAAAGCGCATGACAACCTCTGCTTCCCTCTGCGAAGGGCCTATCTTTTACTTTATGTCTTTTACTTTTTGCAAGAGTCAAGGTGATCTTCACCTTTCCCTTTTTCATTTTATCCTTTGGCAAGCACTTTGTGTTGGGGTGATCCTGATATATATATCCAATTGGATGTAAGTTAGCATGAACTATTATTGTTGACATTACCCAAAGGTGAATACGTTTGGAGGCAACATTATAAGCCCCAATCTTTCTCTGTGTCTGATTAAAACTTCATAACCATTAGTATTGCGTGAGTGTTAGCAATTGTAGAAGACTATATGATAGTTTAGTATGTGGAGTTTGATATTCCTGAAAATAAGATGGATTGCAATTGTTTGAATGACTGAGAATGAAGTTTGCTAGTTTTCGAGAAAGTTTATGGTCTATGCTTTGACATGTGAATTGCTTGTTACTTTATCATGAGAAGTTTTATGAGATGAACTACTGTTATGACATATTATCATGCTAGAAAAGGTGATTGAAATTATCATTGATCAAACTTGTACACCTTCTAGCATTCACACTTCGTAAATTCTTTCTTTATCATTTACCTACTCGAGGACGAGTAGGAATTAAGCTTGGGGATGCTTGATACGTCTCCAACTTATCTATAATTTATGAAGCATTCATGCTATATTACTATGTCTTTTGAATGATTACGGGCTTTATTATACACTTTTATATCACTTTTGGGACTAACCTATTAGCCGGAGGCCCAGCCCATATTGTTGTTTTATTGCCTGTTTCAGTATTTTGAAGAAAAGGAATATCAAACGGAGTCCAAACAGAATGAAACCTTCGGCAGCGTGATTTTTTGGAAGAATATGATCCTAGAGACTTGGAGTTCACGTCAGAAGACACTCAAGGCAGCCACGAGATGGGAGGGCGCCCCCCTGTAGGGCGCGCCCCCCTGTCTCATGGGCCCCTCGAGCACCTCCCGACCGACTTCTTTCGCCTATATATACCTACGTACCCTAAAACATCAAAAATCAACATAGATCGGGAGTTCCGCTGCTGCAAGCCTCTGTAGCCACCAAAAACCTCTCGGGAGCCCGTTCCGGCACCCTGCCGGAGTGGGAATCCATCACCGGTGGCCATCTTCATCATCCCGGCACCTCCATGACGAGGAGGGAGTAGTTCACCCTCGGGGCTGAGGGTATATATACCAGTAGCTATGTGTTTGATCTCTCTCTCTCTCGTGTTCTCTCTCATGTTCCCTCTATGGCATGATCTTGATGTATCCCGAACTTTGCTATTGTAGTTGGATCTTATGATGTTTCTCCCCCTCTACTCTCTTGTGATGAATTGAGTTTCCCCTTTGAAGTTATCTTATCGGATTGAGTCTTTTATGGGAACACTTGATGTATGTCTTGCCGTGTTTATCTGTGGTAACAATGGGATATCATGTGCCTCTTGATGTATGTTTTGGTGACCAACTTGCGGGTTCCGCCCATGAACCTATGCATATGGCTTGGCACACGTTCTTGACTCTCCGGTAGAAACTTTGGGGCACTCTTTGAAGTACTTTGTGTTGGTTGGATGAATCTGAGATTGTGTGATGCATATCGTATAATCATGCCCACGGATACTTGAGGTGACAATGGAGTATCTAGGTGACATTAGGGTTTTGGTTGATTTGTGTCTTAAGGTGTTATTCTAGTACGAACTCTTTTATAGATCGATCCGAAAGAATAACTTTGAGGCGGTTTCGTACCCTACAATAATCTCTACGTTTGTTCTCTACTATTAGTGGCTTTGGAGTGACTCTTTGTTGCATGTTGAGGGCTTGTTATATGATCTATCTATGTTATTATTGTTGAGAGAACTTGCACTAGTGAAAGTATGAACCCTAGGCCTTGTTTCCTATCATTGCAATACCGTTTACGCTCACTTTTATCATTAGTTACCTTGCTGTTTTTATATTTTCAGATTACAAAAACCTATATCTACTATCTATTTTGCACTTGTATCACCATCTCTTCACCGAACTAGTGCACCTATACAATTTACCATTGTATTCGGTGTGTTGGGGACACAAGAGACTCTTTGTTATTTGGTTGCAGGGTTGTTTGAGAGAGACCATCTTCATCCTACGCCTCCCACGGATTGATAAACCTTAGGTCATCCACTTGAGGGAAATTTGCTACCGTCCTACAAACCTGTGCACTTGCAGGCCCAACAACGTCTAAAAGAAGAAGGTTGTGTAGTAGACATCACTCATGTTTTTTTAAAACAACAACAACTTTATTAATTAGAAACAATGGTTACATCGTCTATAAGAAGAGGTACAATATTTTTCATAGGCTCCGACGGAACATTTCGCTAACCTCGCAAGTTTACGAGCTACTTTATTCGGTTCTCTATTACAATGTTCAAAACCAGTAAGAGGAAAATCACAAGCCATAAAATAGCAATAATCAAAAACTGACACCGCCACTCCTGCAGAATGTCCTTTATTCTTCATTGTGTCAAGAACTTTCATGTTATGAGAGTTAATAATGAGATAATTGCAGTGCGCCTTTTGTGCCAACAATAAGACAAACCTAAGCGCCCTTCCCCTGTTAGAACATCAGGACACCAATCAATCTTCCAATTCCCTTCAATAATGAATTTCCCTTTTGTCATTCCTAAGTATAACACCAGTTGTGCCCCTAAGAAGATCATGATCAAAGGAAGCATCCACATTTAGCTTAACAAATCACATAACATGCCCCTAAGCAGATCAATCTATGGTACATTTCTCCTCTGCTCCCCAACTTATTTTCCATGAATCCATGTTCTATGTGCATAGCATTGCTTGTCTAGGGCATGCATATCTTTTTAGCTAATTTTTTAGTTTGGCTTGGATTCATTGTTGTTTTTAGACGAGTATGATATTGTGACTACCGTAGGATCCATATTGTTTAATTGTATTGGATTGAAAAAATATTTTGTAGTTGTTTATGAGGAGGTCCATCTATGTCGTTCACGGTGATGCACCGGGTTCATCCATGAATGCCACACAACAATAATAAGTTTTCTCGCAGGGGATCGTCTTCACTGACCGTGAAATGATGAGCAAATACAAGAAGCTTCGTGCAAGGAAGATGATGACCACCAAATGGGCTTGCGAGTCTACACGCAGCAAGTTAGGTATTATTAATGATTCCAATTTTCTTTGTGATAATGCCTGGTTGCATCATGTTGTTCATCAGGGATGTGATACATATGAACGCGTGATGCTTGAATTTCTTAGTACTTTCATGCACAATGTTGGTTTTGTGCCAACACTACAAAAAAACACTTCCTTGATAATTGAAAGTGCTTTGCGACGACTAGAGGGGGGAGGTGAATAGGCGATTTTTATGAATTCTTCACTAAGGAATTTCCCTAAATGAAGAACTACTTGCAGCGGAATAAGTACTCAGGTATAAGGATAACAGAGCAACAACATAGTCATCATGATGAAATGAAAGACAAACATAGAGTACAGAAAGCATAAACACAGGATAAGCAGGATGAAGACAAAACAGACTGAAGAAATAGGATTGAGGCCAAAGATGAGCAATATTCCAAGGCTTGTTGGTCTCCTCCTCGTAAGTACGTGACTTATTATGCTCACGTATATCTATGAGATAATACGAACCATTGTTGAGGTTTTTGCTAACCACAAACGGCCCTTCCCAAGGAGGTGAAAGCTTATGCATGCCTGTCTGGTCCTGAATCAAACACATAACTAAGTCGCCCTCCTGGAAAGTCCGACTTCGAACCCTACGACTATGATAGAGATGTAGGTCTCACTGATAGATTGCAGATCGAGCCACCGCAAGGTCACGTTCTTCATCCAATGCATCTCGAGAATTTTGACACGTTGATACGTCTCCATCGTATCTATAATTTTTGATTGTTCCATGCCAATATTATTCAACTTTTATATACTTTTGGCAACTTTTTATACTATTTTTTGGGACTAACATATTGATCCAGTGCCCAGTGCCAGTTCCTATCTATTGCATGTTTTTTGTTTCGCAGAAACCCAATATCAAACGGAGTCCAAACGGGATAAAGACAGACGAAGGATTATTTTGGAAGATTTGTGATTTTTGGGAGGAAGAATCAACGCGAAATAGTGTCCGGGGTGGCCACGAGACAGGGGGCACGCCCTCCCCCTCTAGGCGCGCCCTCCCCCTCTAGGCGCGCCTTGGGCTCTCGTGGGCCACCCGTAAGGCGGTTGACGCTCTTCTTTTGCTGCAAGAAATCTAATTTTACGAGAAAAATCTGGGCGAAAGATTCACCCCAATCGGAGTTACGGATCTCCGGATATTAAAGAAACGTTGAAGGGGTAGAATCTGAGAACGCAGAAACAGAGAGATAGATCCAATCTTGGAGGGTCTCTCGCCCCTCCCACACCATGGGAGCCAAGAAACAGAGGGGAAACCCTTCTCCCATCTAGGGAGGAGGTCAAGGAAGAAGAAGAAGAAGGGGGGCCCTCTCCCCCTTGCTTCCGGTGGCGCCGAAGCGCTGCCGGGGGCCATCATCATCACCGCGATCTTCACGAACAACTTCACTGCCTTCATCACCAACTCTTGCTCCCTCTATGCAGCGGTGTAGCCTCTCTCTTACCCACTGTAATCTCTACTTAAACATGGTGCTCAACGCTATATATTATTTCCCAATGATGTATGGCTATCTTATGATGTTTGAGTAGATCCGTTTTGTCCTATGGGTTAATTGATGATCGTGATTGGTTTGAGTTGCATGTTTTATTATTGGTGCTGTCCTATGGTGCCCTCCGTGTCGCGCAAGCGTGAGGGATTCCCGCTGTAGGGTGTTGCAATGAGTTCATGATTCGCTTATAGTGGGTTGTGTGAGTGACTGAAACACAAACCCGAGTAAGGGGGTTGTTGCGTATGGGATAAAAGGGGACTTGATACTTTAATGCTATGGTTGGGTTTTACCTTAATGAATCTTTAGTAGTTGCGGATGCTTGCTAGAGTTCCAATCATAAGTGCATATGATCCAAGTAGAGAAAGTATGTTAGCTTATGCATCTCGCTCAAATAGAATTGCAATAGTGATTACCGGTCTAGTTATCGATTGCCTTGGACAAATAACTTTCTCGTAACAAAAAGCTCTCTACTAATATTTACTTTATTGCATCTTTATTTAAACAGACCCTAGTTTATATTTACACTCTCTTTATTATCTTGCAAACCTATCCTATCACACCTACAAAGTACTTCGAGTTTCATACTTGTTCTAGGTAAAGCGAACGTCAAGCGTGCGTAGAGTTGTATCGGTGGTCGATAGAACTTGAGGGAATATTTATTCTACCTTTAGCTCCTCGTTGGGTTCGACACTCTTACTTATCGAAAACTGTTGCGATCCCCTACACTTGTGGGTTATCAAGACCTTTTTCTGGCACCGTTGCCGGGGAGTCATAGCGTGGGGTGAATATTCTCGTGTGTGCTTGTTTGCTTTATCACTAAGTAATTTTTATTTGCTGTTCTAAGTTGTTCTCTATCTTTAGTTATGTATATGGAACACAAAAAACCAAAAAATTAGATGTACTTGCTACTCATGTAGATGGGGTAACTCCTAAAACCCTCGATTCTCATTATGTGAAAGATATTAAGTACTACTTTGATAATCCTGAGAAAGCCCCATTAAACTTTATAATGGGAGACACATTGGATCAATGTGAATACTTTAGGGATTATCGCTCGACACAAAAAGGGAAACTATTATGGGATCAATTTATTATTTTGCGTTGGTATGCTCGTCAACTATGTGTGATGCATGATTATACTTGTTGCTCTAGGATGAAGGCTCCAGACCTTCCTTTTTCATGCAAATTCAATGGCTGGTGGCGACAAGCGGACGGGGCCGGCCTGGGAGCGCCCGCCGGCGGAGAGCAGCGGGACCTGCAAGAGCTGGCCTCCGGCGGCAGAGGCCCGACTAGGGAGAGCCAAAGGTCGGCACACGGCCGCCGGACCTCAAGCGGCAGTCAGAGACGAGCCGGCGGCGGGCCGAACCAAATCCCGGCGGAGGGCGGTAGTGGAAGCTGGTGACGGCCAAATGAAGTGAGTGGCGGATGCCCCGGTCTGGGATGCAGCAGGCTGCAGGAAGCAGCGGCCGGAACCGATGAGGAACAGCGGCTCGGGGTGGAATCTGCGACCTCCTTTGTCCAGATCGAGACCGATCTCGCACGAATAGAACCTGGGAACAATGCACAGGCAAAGTAGAGGAGCGGCAGCAGAGGAAACTGCACGCGTGAGAGGCAACAGCAAAGCGGAGGCAGTAGACGATTTGGAGCAGCGCAGCTGGGAAAGGATGATCACGGCGGCGCGATTGGATTGTCTGGGTTGTAGGCTTGGTAAGCAGATTCAACTACCGTATCCTCACAGTGAGTCGATGTCTGAGCACCCTTTTGACCTCGTTCACTCTGATGTTTGGGGTCCGGCTCAAAAGGGGGTCACCGCTACTATATTATCTTTATAGATGATTTTTCGCGGTACACCTGGATCTATTTCATGTCTTCTCGTAGTGAGGTCTTATCTATATACAAAAAAATTGCTGCCATGGTTCAAACCCAGTTTTCCACTCATATTCGTGCTTTTCGTGCAGATTCAGCTGGTGAGTATATCTCTGATGCGCTACGAGGATTCCATGCTGAGCAAGGTACTCTTCCTCAGTTCTCTTGCCCTGGTGCTCATATTCAGAATGGTGTGGCTGAGCGCAAGCATCGTCACCTTCTTGAGATGGCACGCGCGATGATGATTGCTGCCTCTCTTCCGCCTCACTTTTGGGTTGAGGCTGTTACCACTTCCACATATCTCATTAACATTCAGCCATCTGCTGCCCTACAGGGCGGAATTCCTCTCGAGCGTCTTTCTGGTCGTTCTCTTGATTATTCGGTGCTTTGCTTGTTTCAGTGCGTTTGCTATGTTTTGCTTGCTCCTCGTGAACACATCAAACTGACCGCTCAGTCTGTTGAGTGTGTCTTTCTCAGATACAGTGATGAGCATAAGGGCTATCGATGTTGGGATCCCATCGGTCGTCGGATGCGTATTTCTCGGGATGTGACCTTTGATGAGTCTCGCCCCTTCTACCCGCGCCCATCCTCCTCAGCCTTTTCCACAGAGGATATCTTTTTTCTTACATTTCCGGATACACCTCCATCTGTGCCCATTATTCCTACTCCTCGTCCCGCTGTTGCAGATTCGATGCCGTCCTCCCCTACGGTTTCTTCTCCTCCCTCATCACATGACTCGCCACCTTCATCATTGATATCTTCACCTTCTACACCTTCATCACCAATACCTTCCCCTTCTTCACCTTCATCAATACATTCCCCGTGTCCATCTCCAATGATTCCACCTCTTCCCTCCTTTCCTTTTCATATACTCACCATCCATGTATTGTGGATGAGTCTACTGATGTGCCCACTACTGGTGTAACGTTTTTCTCCTCTCAACCGACTTATGGTCTTCGTTCTCGGCCTTGTCCACCCCCTGACCGATATTTTCCTTCTCGCTATGGTCTTTCGACCATTCTTGAGCCAACTTCTTATCGAGATGCTATTGTGCATACTGGATGGCAGAGGAGATTGCTGCCCTTGAGTGCACCGGCACGTGGGATCTGGTTTCTCTTCCTCCCAGTGTTCATCCCATCACTTGTAAGTGGGTCTATAAGATAAAGACTCGCTCTGATGGTTCTCTTGAGCTTTATAAAGCTCGCCTTGTGGCTCGTGGCTTTCAGCAAGAGCATGGTTGTGATTACGATAAGACTTTTGCTCCCGTGGCCCATATGACCACTGTCCCTTGATCTGTGAGTATAATAAGTCACGTACTCACGAGGAGGAGACCAACAAGCCTTGGAATATTGCTCATCTTTGGCCTTACTATACTTGAGCTACTGGCTCCAATCATTCTACATGCATATCATGTATATATTTTTATGATCAACATAATAAAGCCGACATCCCCGAAACTCAGGTGTCGGCGTCCTTGACTTGGCGGTATCCAGTCCTGCCTGCCTACAGCCAACCACGTGGCTCCATCAATGGTCTGGTACGGCCCAACTTCGACACAAACTCAGCAAGACCCTTGCGAGGGGCCAAGCCTCGCGAGGCGGACGACGCCAACACCCCTGAAGGGGTTGGCCTCCTCAGGAGGGGTCCTGAGGGGCGGAGAGTTCTATGCAGCTGCCTCGTGAGGCTCAGCTGACGTGAGCCATGACGACCAAGGCAAGGCGGGCGCCAGGCGGGTGTAGAGCGCAGGTTTCCCCTTCGGTGCAAGGGAGGCAAGCCATAGGCACAGGGTCCCAAGGAATCATCCAAAGGTTTCCATTCTGGTGCAACAAGACCAAGACTGCCAGGACGGTAGGACGGAGGTCATCACCGAACCCATCGCAGCGTCACGACCAGAGGCTTTTCGCAGGCGAAGACTACTTTTGTCAGGATAGACTGTACTACTTGTCCCCTTTCAAATCCCGCCTTTCTGGAATCCCTTCCCGCTCATATTTGGGAAGAGGACCAAGGCCACTATATATAGGACTTAGCCACCACCATAGTAGGGGGATCGATCCATTCCACCCCATGAATCACACGAGCTCAAGAACACCTCACCTCCCTAGGCTTGTTCATCGTTTGTACTAGTTAATCCATAGACCCTCGAGGCAATCCACCACACCACACTGGATTAGGGTGTTACACCACAACGGTGGCCGAACGAGTATAAATCTCTATGTCCTCGTGTCTCTGTGAGCTCTATGCGCTAGTCTAGGGAGGATAGCGAGTAGGCAGGCTGGGTAGGTTGAGATCTCCGAATGCACCCCAGAGTTCGAACCTCTCAAGGGTTGTCGGATCCCAAAATCCGACATTTTGCGCGCCAGGTAGGGGTGCGTCAGAATCCTCTTCCTCGACCTCTAGATCGTGCCACCGACCCCAATGGCAGGAGCTCCTTCATCGGCCCCGTCGGCGCGTGTTCCTAAAGGAGCGCCGGGGCTACGCTGCTTCACCCTCTCCCTGCGGCAGGTGCAGTGGCCCCGCAAGTTTCGAGCGGAGATGCCGCCGCGCTACAACGGCGCGGTGGATCCAGCCCTCTTTCTTAAGGCATATGAGGAAGCAGTTTGGGCGGCTGGTGGAGACGACAAGGTGAAGGCCAACTGGTTCACCATGGCCCTTGTGGGAGCACCGCGTGCCTGGTGCTCAACCTGCTGGCATCTTCCGTGGCCTCGTGGGAGGAGCTGTGCGGCCTCTTCCTCGCCAACTACGCGGCGCCGGCGCCCCCGGTTGTCGCAGCTCTCCTAGGTGGCTCACAGGCGCCACCCTCCGACCGCCACATCAAGCAGTTCTACTGACAGGCAGGCAACAGTCAGGCGGGCTCGGGGGCTCCCCCGGGCTGGGCGGTGCCCCAAGCTGACCTCACCTTCGGCCCCAAAGATCACCCCGCCGCCACGATGGTGGCAGGCGCGCTCACGATGCTCTGCACCAACCACCATCTGTCACGTGGAGATCACCAGGACCCTCATCAATGGCTGGACTGGCCTCAACATGCTCTTCCCAAAGGCGTTTGGCCTGCTCCACGTGCCGCCCAGCCGTCTCCGCCCCTTCAAGCCTTTCTTCGGAGTCTGCAACGGCTCCACCAGGCCCTTGGGGCAGATCTGCCTCCCTGTCACCTTCGGGACCAACTGCAACTACCGCACCGAGCTCATTGACTTCGACATCGCCAAGATCGACCAGCCATACAATTCCATTCTAGGGTACCTAGCCTTGGCCCAGTTCATGGCTGCGACCCACCCCGCGTACAACCTCATGAAGATGCCTGGTAGCAACAGTGTCCTCACGGTGGCAAGGGACACCAAAGGCGCGTTGCAGGCCCTCAAGCTCGCCTTCAAGGCAGCTGTGGCCGGGCTGCCTGGCGAGAAGAAGGACCAGGAGGCCCCAAAACCGGCACCTACCTAGAAGAAGCAGTTGTTCTCTCAAGACCGAGAAGAGATGAAGCAAGTGCCGGTCAGCGAGGATGGAACGGCCAGTGCCACCTTCACCATAGGGGCTGGCCTCCCACAGGATCAAGAGGAGGCATTGATCAACTTTCTGCAAGCCAACAAGGATGTATTTGCCTAGGAACCCAAACACCTGGCTGGGGTCCCACGGGGGATAATCCAGCACCACCTGAGGGTATGCCCAAATGTGCGGCCGGTGAAGCAAAAGGCTCGCCGACAGTCCATCGAGAAGCATGCCTTCATCATCCAAGAAACCCGTAAGCTACAAGCCGCAGGGGTCATCAGAGAGGTGCGGTACCTAGAGTGGCTGGTGAACCCCGTCATCATCCCCAAGAAAGGAGGGAAGGAGCTCATGTGTGTCGACTTCACCAACCTCAACAAGGCCTGCCCTCAAGATCCCTTTCCACTCCCTCGCATCGACCAGATCATTGACTCCACTGCCGAGTGCGACCTGCTGTGCTTCCTGGACGCCTTCTCCGGCTACCACCAGATCAAGATGGCCATGGAGGATGTGGAGAAGACGGCATTCCTCAGCCCATGCGGGGTAACTGCTACACCTGCATGCCCTTGGGCTACGCAACGCCGGAGCAACTTTCCAGTGGTTGATGCACATCACTTGGGTTCGCAGCTCGAGAGGAACGCAGAGGCCTACGTCGATGATATAGTGGTGAAGTCTCAGGAGGCCAGGACTCTGATAAAAGATCTGTAGGAGACGTTCGCCAGCCTGCGCATGATGGATCTTCGGCTTAACCCCGAGAAGTGCGTGTTCGGAGTCCCCTCCGGCAAACTGCTAGGCTTCTTGGTGTCGCATAGAGGGATCGAGGCTAACCCAGAGAAGGTCAAGGCGATAGAAGATATGAACCCCCCACATACCCTGAAGGAGATGCAGAAGCTGGCTGGCTGCATAACCTCACTTGGATGCTTCATTTCCAAGATGGGGGAGCGCGCCCTCCCATTTTTCAAGCTGATGAAAAGGAAGGAGCCATTTGAGTGGACCCCAGAGGCAGACGCAGCCTTCCAGGACCTCAAGAGATACTGACTAGTCCACCCGTAATGGTGGCACCATGCCCTCTCGAGCCTTTGGTACTCTATCTGGCAGCGACCCCTCACTCAGCCAGCGCCCCCTGGTGGCGCTAAGGAAGGAGCGCCTAATCAAGAAGCCAGAACGGGATGCAAAACCGGCAAGCAAGGCAGAACCCCCAGTGCGAGGCATCCTAAGTTTTGGCCGGCGCAGTGGTCAACACCCCTCCCGATGCCACGATTGATCCCGCGACTGTCGAGGCTTCGGAGGACGGGCCTCATGAAGTCGAAAGGTACTTGAGCCCTCGTGAAGAACAAGATTCTGCTGATGCCTCCCCCTCGTCAAGCACCCTGTCTACTTCATCAGCACAGTATTGGGGGAGGCCCGGGCACGCTACCCCATGCCACAGAAGCTCTTGCTCGCACTTTTAGTTGCCTCCTGGAAGCTGCGCCACAACTTCCAGAGCCACTCCATCAAAGTTGTCTCAGCATACCCGCTAGAGAGGGTTCTCCGGAGCCCGAACGCAACTGGGCAGGTTGCTGAATGGAACAATGAGCTTCAAGCATTTGATCTCAAGTTCAGTACCACTAGGGTCATCAAGGGCACGACCCTCGTGGACTTTGTGGCCGAATGGACCGACGCTCCAGACCACGGAGAAGGCGAGGACTGCTTCCTCCTGCCAGGAGATGAAGAGCCAGACGGATGGGTCATGTACTTCGATGGGGCGTTTGCCCGACAAGGTGCAGGGGCAGGGGCCATCCTCATCTCACCCACCAATGACAAGCTTTGCTATGCGGTACAACTCTATTTTCAGTGGGGCGAGAAGGTCTCCAACAACATCACAGAGTTCGAAGGCTTGCTCGCCGGGCTTAGGGTCGCGGCCGCGCTGGGGGTAAAGCGCCTCACCATCAAAGGCGACTCTCAACTTCTCGTCAAGTTCTCCAAGAAGGAGTACACGGCCAAGGACGAATGCATGGAGGCGCACCTAGAAGAGGTGCACAAAATGGAGAAGTGGTTCATGGGCGTGGAGCTGTAGCATGTGCCGCACGGGACTAATAAGGAAGCAGACGACATCACCAAAAGAGCCTCTCATAGGCTCCCTCAGGAGCTAGGGGTGTTTGAGGAGTGACTCTTCAAGCCATCTGCGGTCCCGCACGTCACGACTCCAGCGCCACCTCAGGAGGACCTGCCACAGGCACTAGAGACGGGAGCTCCAGCATGTGGTCATCCCTCAGGAGCCCGCTTGCTGCTCGCGCTTGAGCCTCAGGAGGGGTGCTGGACAGAAGAGTTCAAGGCGTACTTGCTTTAGGGGACCCTACCAGAGAAGGAGGAGAACGCCGAGCGCATGGCCCGCCAGGCCACCGCGTACTGCATCAATGATGGTTAGTTATATTGCAGGAGGCCTAATGACATTTCTTTGTGGTGCATCTCCAGGGAACAGGGGCTTGAGTTGCTGGCGGACATACATGGTGGGGACTGCGGGAACCACTCCTCGTCCCGCACCCTGGTGCTCAAGGCGTTCCGCAGCGGCTTCTACTGGCCCACTTCACTCAACGATGCTACAGAGCTGGTGCGCTCTTGTGAAGCATGCTAGTTTCATGCCAATCAGATCCATCATCCCGCGCAGGGCCTCCAAACGATACCGCTCACATGGCCGTTCGTAGTCTGGGGGCTGTACATCTTGGGTCCATTCCCTCGGGAGCCAGGGGCTACCGACACCTCTACATCGCCATTGACAAGTTCACCAAGTGGGCGGAGGTAGAAGCCATGCGCACCATCCCAGCAGGATAAGCCGTCAAGTTCATCAAGGGCATCGTGAGCCGATTTGGGGTCCCCAATCACATCATCACCGAGAATGGCTTGCAGTTCACCAGCAATCTTTTCAAAACATACTGTGCTAACCTTGGAACGCAGATCTGCTACGCCTCAGTAGCACACCCATGGAGCAATGGACATGCTGAAAGGGCCAATGCGGAGGTCCTGAGGGACCTCAAGACCCGCACCTTCAAGAAGAAGCTCGAGGCCTACGGCAGGGGCTGGCTCGACGAGCTGCAGTCCGTGTTGTGGTCCATCCGCACCACCGTGACCAAGCCAATAGGAGAAACGCCTTTCTTCCTCGTCTACAGAGGAGAAGCGGTTCTCCCTCACAGGGTCAAGCATCACTCCACGCGGGTCCTGGCATTCGATGAAACGCAGCAGGACGCCACGCGGAGGATGGATCTCGTGCTGGGGGAGGAACGCTGCCGTCAAGCCTTGCACTGGGCAGCGAGGTACCAGCAGGCGCTGCGGCGGTACCACTACCGCATCGTTCGCTCCAGGATGTTAGAGGTGGGCGATCTCGTCCTAAGGCGGGTGCTCTCCAGGGAGGGGCTGCACAAGCTCTCTCCCATGTGGGAGGGCCCGTTTAGGGTTGCCAGTGTCTCTAGGCTTGGCGCCGTGCGCCTGGAGACACACGACGGGGTCCCCATCCAGAACGCCTACAACATCCAGCACCTCGGAAGTTCTACCCCTGAAGAAAGGCTCCGGCCCGTGAAGCAAGGCTCTGGCCTGTGAAGGTCTCCGCTCGTGACACTCTCACATAATAATGAGTGGGGCTGTACACACCCTTGAGTCTCCTGAGAGTCGCCCTGGGGCCTCATGGGGGCTCCCTCCCACGTCCTAGTGGCAGCACTTAGCTCTGCGCTGGTGAGAAGACTAGATTAGGTGCTGGACACAGCTATTCATTTGCTTTCTGAAGTTGCTTGCGGTTTTCTTTGTAAGTCTTTCAATGGATTTGGTATTCTCGAGCGCTGGTTCCTCAAGTGTGTTTTCTCCTGAGCTGCTTTGGTCTAAGGACGTGAGGGAAGTGGTAGTCGCCCGCCACTTCTCCTCCGCTCCTCGCGCATGGGGCTAGGTAGGTGTGTGCGCCCAGGGCCTGTCTTTGCGCGCACGCATCACGCCGAACCCCGTTATTTCGGCTTTATCCTTGCGAGGAGCCCTCGATCGAGTCTGCTGGTGCCCGCACCCCTCATGTCCGTGCCCCTCGGGCAGCACAACGCGGTGCATCAGGCACTTACCCTATGGAAGGGGGCTCATGTAATGGGGATAAAGTCGCTCGGAAAATTTTCTCTTCCTACAAGGGACAACTCTGCCCTGCCGCGGCTCCTGAGGGCACAAGGTGTATCTCTTGAGGGCACATGGTGTACACCTTGGGGGGCCTGTCAAGTACCGAAGGATGGGTTCTCATGAGGCGGAGGATGACTACATGTATCAAGCTAAGCCTTCCTACCTTGACCCGCTCAAATTACAAACACTTCAACACAGCATCAAGGACGGTAATCATAACATAAAAAGGCATAACAACGGCAGTTCATTACACGCCCTCGCAGTGTACATTCTTCTTTTTTTCGATTTGCAGGAGAAAGGAAAATCTAAATAAAGAGGGCCCGAAGGCGTGCAGGCTTGGCACCAGCGCCACATCCTCAAGCAGCGCCTCAAGGTAACCCGACGCTCCACCAGTTCTCCCACATGAGATCTGGGGCCACTG
Organism: Triticum dicoccoides; assembly: GCF_002162155.2. Taxonomy (NCBI): domain Eukaryota; kingdom Viridiplantae; phylum Streptophyta; class Magnoliopsida; order Poales; family Poaceae; genus Triticum; species Triticum dicoccoides. The sequence continues at coordinate 290,103,239 of NC_041381.1, read as the reverse complement.
GCCTTGAGTCCAAGTTCGCTGGCACCCAGCTTCAAGCTGGTCTCCTCTCCGACTTCACTGGAGCACTGCGACGGGACGAGCCACCGGCGTCCTCGACATGAGCACGACGACGCGGAGGCCGGTCATAGCCACCGCTGCTCGAGCTCTCGTCCGAGGAGGGGCTGCCGCTGCAAGAGGAGGAGCTCGAGTCGCCAATGCCAAGTTCGCCATCGCCACCGTCGTCGTCGCTGATGTCCTCCGGGAAGCACCCCACGTGGCGGCCGTCCCCCCTGAACACCCTCGCGTAGAGGGTCAACAGGCCATCATACTTGAAGTGTAGGGTGCACCTTCCACCCAGGCCACGCGCGCGAGTGAAAGTTTTCCAGCCACGGGCCAGCACCATGCTACGAGAGGCGGAAACCTCGGTGCTGACCCACGAGGCTCTCCTATAGCACCCATCAGCATGCAGCCAGAGGCCAGCAAGCCCCGAAGAAGGAAGCTCGGTGGAGAAGAAGCGAGGGAGCCGGAGCGAGGTGCCAGCCGGGTTCTCCGACCACACCACGAACTCGAGAAGCACCTCCAGCAAAGAAAAGCGCGGCCGAGGTGGGTGCACGATCACGGCGCGCCTCCCTTCGTCATGGGGGCTGCTCCGAGGCTGTAGCCCCCGCCGTGGGAAGAGGTGTCATCACGGGCGCCTGGCGCAACACTGCCTTTGGGGGCTGCGTGCCCGCGCCCCCTGGATGCTGCCGTAGGGACTGCGGGGTGCTTGCGGGGACGGCCACGACCCCTCTTCGGAGGAGGAGAGGCTGGCCCCTCCTTGGGGGCCTTCCCTTTCTCGGCCGCTGAGAACCTCTTCGGCGATGCCATTGGAGCAAGACGGAGAGGAAAGAAGCAGGCGAGAGCAAGACGAAGGAAAGATGGACAGGGGGCTCTGCCACCCCCCTCACATTTATAGCCTAGGGAGGCCAACAGCTGCCTCCACGACCTTGCACCATCATGACCCTCTGCATGCCGCGTCGACCAGTCAAGTTGAGCAGTTGCCGAGGCAGCATGGGGAAGCGGAGTCGCCCACGTCCAATCAATCTTCACACGTCATCAAGGGCGCAGGCGGTTAGGGCCCGCGATGCTCCGCACTTGCCCTTTGGCTTCGCCTGGAAGCCAAGTCCGAGCGTGCATTGGGCCCGGGGGCTATTGTCGACATCCTGGACTTGGGGGTATCTAGTCCTACCTGCATGCGGCCCACCATGTGGCTCCATCGACGACATGGTACGACCCAGCTTCGACACCAATGCAGCAAGACCATCGCGAGGGGCCAAGCCTCACGAGGCGGACGACGACAAGACCCCTGAAGGTGTTGGCCTCCTTAGGAGGGCTCCTGAGTGGCGGAGAGTTCTATGCAGCTACCTCGTGAGGCTCAGCTGACGTGAGCCATGACGACCAAGGCCAGGCGGGCGCCAGGTGGGTGTAGAGCGCAGGTTTCCCCTTCGGTGCAAGGGAGGCAAGACACAGGCGCGGAGTCTCGAGGAATCTGCCAAAGGTTTCCATTCTGGTGCAACAAGACCAAGACCGCCAGGACGGCAGGACGGAGGTCATCACCGAGCCCACCGTAGTGTCACGACTAGAGGCTTTTCGCAGGCGAAGACTACTTAGGATAGATTGTACTACTTGTCCCCTTTCAAATCCCGCCGTTGTGGAATCCCTCCCCGCTCATATTTGGGAAGAGGACGAAGGCCACTATATATAGGACTTAGCCACCATCATAGTAGGGGGATCGATCCATTCCACCCCATGCATCACACTAGCTCAAGAACACCTCACCTCCTGAGGCTTGTTCATCCTTTGTACTAGTTCATCCATAGCCCCTCGAGGCAATCCACAACACCACACTGCATTAGGGTGTTACACCACAAGAATGGCCCGAACCAGTATAAATCTCTGTGTCCTTGTGTCTTTGTGAGCTCAATGCGCTAGGCTAGGGAGGATCGCGAGTAGGCAGGCTGGGCAGGTTGAGATCTCCGCACGCACCCCAGAGTTCAAACCTCTCAAGGGTTACCGGATCCCGAAATCCGACATCAGGGCCTCTGTCTTTTCATCTCATACATTGTGCATGAGTATTTTATTAATTGATCTTAAGGGCACTTGGGGGATTCCAACTCATCGAGTTTAGCTTTCTCACCCTCTTGACCCGGCAAAAACGTGGCATTACTGGTTAAACCTGCTCGTCTGCTTGATGCTACTCTGAACAAGATGACCCACCGTACTCTTGGCAAGTCAATCTTTAAGAACCTGAACTTGTCAAAGTTAAAACGGTGGCTTAAGTCATGTGATAGCCAGTTTACTGATAGCAAGGATAAACCAAGGCTATCATGCCAAGCTTCTTTGAACCAAGACTTGAGCTTCAAAAGCCAATCTTTTTGTTGATCCTTTAAAACCGGCTTACAAATATCCAAGTTTTGTATTCTCTAATTTCTTCCTTTGCAAGAATTTTTATGCTCTTGATCATATTTATGCACAGACTCTAATTCGCCAGGTCAAAGGAAGTCCGGGTTAGCATTGACCAATATTGAGCTTATTGTGGCCATGAGCTGTCGAGTCATCAACTCAAAGATTTTCATCACCATGAGTCATTGGGTTATTAACCCACCATTGTTTCTAAGCAATCAAGTATTGCTACTATAAGTCGCGAGTATGGGCACTGTTGGGTTATTGTTACAACCTCATACAACTTATGCATCAAAATATCAGATGGGCAACCTTATTCAAAGGGTGGTGCAAAGAAAGGATGCATATCAAACTAGATCAAACTTCCAAGGACGAATAATAATACAGTGTTGGATCCAATTGTAACAGCCTGGATTTTGCCATTTTCTTTTTCCTTTGATTTTCTTGGATTTCTTGATTTTATTTTCTTTCATGTGGCTATGTTGTTCTAAAACTTGGGAAGATCATGTCTTCCTAGGTTTTATAGTGGCTTGTCATCCCCAAAACCATCCCTAGCTCATGCCATTTCCATCCTAGCCCAAATCCCAATATTCTTTTTATTGGGGTTATTCCTTTTATTAAAAAGGAATCACCCCATTGGCCCTAGGTTTTGAAGCAACCCATATTTCTGTCACTCCAAAAATCCCCAAATAATTCTCGTAAATTGATTGGGTCATATCTTGCTCAAATATGGCAAAACTTTTCATTGCCATGTTCAAAAATAATCCTCCAATTATTATTTTCCTATTCTACCCTAAATGTCACTTTGCAAAGCAAGTGCTATTTATCTTTGCCCAATTGACTCCCAACGTCTTGGTCACCTTTTCCTGTCCATATCATTGCCCTGTGCCAAAGTTCAATCTCATTTGCCTAGTAATTATTTTTCAATGATTTTACAAAGTTTCTTCCCAGAAAGAAGCTTTGTGAAGGAAGTATATTCTAGGCATGTCCAAATGAGATGAACTTTTGCACATCCTTCATTTGGTCAAATCATCACTCTCCACCCAATTTGAGCTCATGTGACCTTTCTATGTGAGCACAACTTCAAATCTTGGTTTCTGGTCAGATTTTCATTTTGTGAAGCAACTATATTTTATATTGCTTCATTTAAGCTGCCAATTTACCAGACATTCTCTTTCCCATATAAACTCCCTCCACCAAGTTGTGGCTGAATGCATTTAGTTATTTGCCCTTTTCCAAGTTTCTGGTCAGAATAAAGCTTTGTGAAGCAAGTGCCACTTTGGTTCATCCAAATGACCTGAAACCTTTTTGGGCATCCTCATATCTTCAAATCAGTGGGACATAACCATTTTAAGCTCATTTGATGCACTTATGTGAGTGCAACTTCATAATCTTCATTTCTGACCAGTGGGTCACTTTCTACAGCAACCCCCTTCTAGATTCCTCCATTTGGGCCGATACTTGGTCATCACCATGTTCTTTGCGTGTGATCAAGCCATGCGAAAGCTCAGCCTCTTCCTCCTCCTATGCTTGTCTCCCCGCAGCACAAACACTTTGTTGTTCATGTCTTTTGGCTCCTCCTGCTAACCACTTCTTTCCCACTGGCACTGCGTATGCCAGTTCACGCGGTGACCACGGGTCACGACCAGCCAAACGCTCGCTCTGGAGTCTTTCCACCCCTTTTCTCGTCCGTTACCTCTACCTCTCATGTCCATTTCATGTCTGGTAGGTCACCCATGCTCGACTCAGTCATCCGACATTGCTGCCTTGCCCTGAATCACTGCCGTGTGGTCGCCGTCGAGCTTCCCGTGACATGTCCAGCCCATGTCCTCCATTGGAGCCTAGTTGGAGCTCTCTAGAGCACTCCCGTGGCCTCCCCTTAGCCTATATAAGGACCCCGAGGCTCTCCGGCAACACCCAAGCCTCTCCCCAAGCCTCCAAGACCACTGGAGCGACCGCATCTCACCGGGCGCTGTTCGTTCTCAGTGTTCGTCGGAGTCTGAGCTAGTCCGGCCGCCCTAGGACTCCTTGATACGTCTCCAACATATCTATAATTTATGAAGTATTCATGACATGTTTACAATGGTTTTATATGGTTTTGGTATGATTTGATTAGAACTAACCCGGACTGACGCTGTTTTCAGCAGAACTACCGTGGTGTTGTTTTTGTGCAGAAATAAAAGTTCTCGGAATGCGGTGAAAATCAAAGGAGAATTTTTCTAGAAAATTTAAAAAATAGTGGAACAAAAAGTTATCGGAGAGGAGTCTAGTGGGGCCCACGAGGGTGGGGGCGCGCCCCTGTGCCTCGTAGACTCATCGAGGGTCCCCCCTAACTTGTTCTCGATGCCACACCCTCCTATAAATACCCAGACTTCCACAAAGAAACCTAGATCGGAAGTTCCGCCGCTGCAAGCCTCTGTAGCCATGAGAAATAAATCTAGGCCCTCTCTGGCACCCTGCCAAAGGGGGCCATCATCACCGGAGGCCATGGGGAAAGATCTCGGAGGGGTCATCATCTCCATGAAGGCCAAGGACCAGAGGCGGAACCTCTCCCCATCCAGGGGGGCCATGGAGGAGGAAGCACAAGGGGAGAACCTCTCCTCCTCTCTCGCGGTGGCAACGGAGCCATCGGGAGGGGAATCATCGCCGTGGTGATCGTCTTCATCAACATCACCATCATCACCATCCTCATCTCTTTTACGCGGTCCACTTTCCCTCACCCCATTGTAATCCCTACTTGAATGTGGTGCAATGATGTGTTGCCATCCTATGATGTTTTGAGTAGATATCCTTTGTCTTTGGGTTGATTGATGATCTAGATTGGTATGAGTTGTATGTTTTATTTTGGTGCTGTCCTATTGTGCCCTCCGTGTCGCACAAATGTGAGGGATTCCCGCTTTAGGATGTTGCAATATGTTCATGATTCGCTTATAGTGGGTTGCTTGAGTGACAAAAGCATAAACCCGAGTAAGGGGGTTGTTGTGTATGGGGTAAAGGGGACTTGATATGTTAATGCTATGGTTGGGTTTTACCTTAACGATCTTTAGTAGTTGCAGATTCATAAGTGCATACGATCCAAGTAGAGAAAGTATGTTAGCTTATGCCTCTCCCTCATATGAAATTGCAATAGTGACTACCGGCCTAGGATAATTCCGCACACCGACCCATCATTATTCCACACTCGTTATTTATAATATTTAGTAATATATTCTAACTCTATGATAAAAGCACCTACTTTTATATTTTAGCTCTCCGATATCATACAAAGATATCCTCTTCATACCCACAACGTAGCTTTATTTCTCGTTTCTAGTTGGAAGCAAGCGTTCATTGTACGTAGAGTCATATCAGTGGCAGATAGGACTTGAGAGAATATTGATCTTACCTTTATGTCCTTGTGGGTTCGACACTCCATACTTCTCACTTCCACCTTTGGGAATTACTACGATGATTCCCTGCACTTGGGGATTATCAAGCTCTTTTCTGGCGTCGTTGCCGCGGAGCAATAGAGTGGGGTTGATATTTTCGTGTATGCTTGTTTGCTTTCTTCACTAAGTAGTTTTTGTTTTCCCTTTTTAGTTTTGCTTAGTTGTGGGTGAAACAACAAAAAAATTAAAAAAACACAAAAAGATGCACTTGCCTCATATGCCTAAAAAGTTCTTTTCAAAAAGAGAAGTGATTGGAAACATATGCATTGAAGAAGTGAGGGTCGGCCTTGAGCACTTGTGTTCATGCTCATGGAAACAATGTAGAATTTTTCATGCAAGTTTCTCTGTAACTAATTATCCCCTTGTAAATATCCATTGTATTATAAAACTAATGTGCCAAGCTTTGGTTTTAGGATGATTCACTACAAAAAAAGACACATCCGTGACATTTTGGGCCGAATGAAAAAAAATTCTGTCATACATATGACACTTCTATGATGATAATTGTGACAAAACCCGGTATCATCATAGATGTGGTGGGCTCCTACTTCTATGACAAAAAATCATGACAGAAAATGGGCTTTTCGTCCTGGGCGGGCCGGAGACACATCTGCATGACATTCTTTGGGCCGTCCATGATGGAAAAAACCATGGTAGAAGCGAGGGGGAGGAAAGTTTCGGGGAGTTGCCGGTTATGGTGGGAGGTCGGGGGCCGAGCGATGTGCGTTTCTCTCGTACGTATGCGCGTGTGTGCGAGGCGTTGGCTCTAACTGAAGCCGAGCGAGGCGTTGGGCTCTAACTGAACCCGAGCGATTGCACTGCAGGCTACGCGTTACTGAACCAGAGGGATCGATCGATGGCTGTTAACTGAACCCGATGGAGCGATTCCTTCGCTACTGCTGCTAACTGAAGCCGATCGATTGGATGAATAGTGAGCATTGCGGGGGGTTTGGATGAACAGTGAGCGGTGGCGTTGCCTCTGGATGAACAGGAAGCCGTGGTGTGGAGGGCAGGATGAACAGTAGACGGTGGAGGGGTGGCCGTGGAGGGGTGGTTGAACAGGACCCCGTGGTGTAAAGGGCTGGATGAACAGTAGACGGTGGAGGGGTGCCCGTGGAGGGGTGGTTGAACAATAGCCGATGGAGTAGCGCACTGTAGAGGCTGGATGAACAGGAGCCCGTGGAGGCTGGAGGAGGTCGACGGTAGCCTGTGGAGGCTGGAGGAGGTCGACGGTGGAGATGAACAGTATCCCGTGGAGTCCCATTTTGCGGTA
>NC_041381.1:290000222-290095879 GCF_002162155.2 Triticum dicoccoides | reverse complement strand
GTAGCGCTCCAACACAAGTCCGTTTCGTCCGTTTTGCGGTACGCCACACCCCTCTCGATCAACAGGACCCCCGTTTCGACCATAGGAGGTCCGTTTCCTCCGTTTTGCGGTACGCAAGGCCCCTCCCGATCAACAGGACCCCGTTTCGACCATAGGAGGTCCGTTTCCTCAATTTTGCGGTACGTCAGGCCTTGTTTCCATCGCGTGTTCCGTCCAAGCCGGTTGGCTCCCACGCGTTCCATTGCCTCCCGATGAACACGACGCATTCCGTTGCCTCCCCATGAACACGACGCATTCCGTTGCGTCCCCATGAACATGACACATTCCATTGCCTCCCCATGAACACGACGCATTCCGTTGCCTCCCCATGAACACGAGCCCTTGCCGTACGTATGCACGACTAGGCGTTCGAGACCCCGCCCGTATGTACACATATGTGGTTGTATTTTCTTTCTTGCACCCTGGCCGCTGTACGTACGTGTACATGCTACGTGCGCGCCTCTACTACGACACGTACGCGCCTCTACTACGACACGTGCGCGCCTCTACATCGACCAGTATATATGTACATACAAGTTCACGAACAGAATGACAACGCTACGTACGCTTCGACCAGGTGGGTCCCGACTGTCAGGCAGTTCCTTCCGTGCGAAAATGTAGCTGGTGGGTCCCAGCAGTCAGAGGGGCGAATCACTTTTTTTGCCCGGACGCACTTCCTTTGCGTGCGAAGATGTAGCTGGTGGGTCCCAGCAGTCAGTGGGGTGAATCGTTTTTTTTCGGACGCACTTCCTTGCGTGCGAAGATGTAGCTGGTGGGTCCCAGCAGTTAGGGGGGCGAATCGTTTTTTTTGCCCGAACGCACTTCCTTGCGTGCGAAGATGTAGCTGGTGGGTCCCAGTAGTCAGGGGGGCGAATCGTTTTTTTTGCCCGGACGCACTTCCTTGCGTGCGAAGATGTAGCTGGTGGGTCCCAGTAGTCAGGGGGAAACTTTTTTCATGAAATACGGTGGCCCGTCCGGTGGGTCCCCGCTGTCAGGTGGAGGAATCATTATTTTCCGCGTAATAAGGAGGCACTTCCTTGCTGCGGCCGTAGACCCAGCTGTCAGCCTCTCCACGTATAGTCCATGTTCGATGGAAGTCATTCCTTGACCACGTTGACCACGCCGCGCTGAGAGCACCACGGTGGTGGACGATAGCGAGGCCTAGGAAGGGGACGACTCAGAGCCGGGGAAGACGCAGCAGTGGATGCCCACGCGAAGAGGAGTACAAGGGTTCACTGGTTTGGCTGCGGTGTGAGGCTGCTGTCGCTGTAGATTAACAGGGGGTGTGGGTGAGTAGAGGGATGGCCTGGCCAGCGGTGGGAGTACTAGGGGGCGGTGAGGCCTCCGCGGCATCACAGCCGGCCACGGGAGGCAGGAGCACGCGACACGACAGGCGTTGGTTTGGGCGGCTGGAGCAACAAGACCAGAGGTTGAAGAAGCACCACAACCGTTGGATGAACATCGTACGGTAACAGGAGCTAGAATCGTTCATATTGACTAAGTTGACAAAGCCCTCCATCCCCGTCAACTTGGTAGGTCCACAAGTCAGCCTCCCAGTATGCTGGGTTCCAGCTGGCAGGAGGAGTATTCATTTTTTGTGCGTAATAAGGAGGCACTTCCTTGCATGCGAAGATAGCTGGTGGGTCCGACAAGTCAGCGGGGGGCACATTTTTTTTCGCGAAATACAGAGGACCTTCCGGTGGGTCCTAGATGTCAGGTGGAGGAATCATTATTTTGTGCGTAATAAGGAGGTATTTCCTTGTGTGCGGCCGTGGACCCAGCTGTCAGCCTCTGCACGCACAGCCTACTTCCGATGGTGTCGTTCGTTGACCACGTTGACCATGCCGCACCGAGCGCATCCAAGGTGGTGGACGACGGCGAGGCCCCGGATAGCAATGAGCCGGAGATGGGAAGACGCGGGAGTAGAGTCGCAGACGGAGAGGTGTACGAGGGTTAACTGGTTCTAGTGCGGTGTGGTACGGCAGTCGGTGGAGAAGAACCGGAGGTGTGGAGGGTTGGAGGGATGGCCTGGCCAACGGTGGAATAGCGCTTCATAGCGAAGCGTGCTAAGCAGAGCTGCTAGCAGCAGGAGGCGGGAGGTGGTCCCGGCGGCGCTAGAGGAAGAAGACGAGAGATTGAAGATGGATGCCGGCCGTTGGATGTAAATCCAACGACTAACATGTCAGAATCATTTGTTGACTAAATTTACAACGACTTGCGTTGGCTTCGACCTATTGGCCCACATTTCAGCCTCCAAAAACGTGGCACGTATTCAACCCATTTTTTCAGAATTTATAGTCTTTTTTTGTGCGGTAGAATTTACAGTCAATTTGATCTTTTTTTTGAATTACAGCCATTAGTTGGGCTGGGTGAACAATTAATGTAGCTTTCATGCAGCCCATTTATTTTATTTACTAAAAAATTACAGGCCATTTGCACTTTATCTAGATACACAATTTTGCTGGGCTGATTCTAATTATAATGTTGGGTTGGGCCAGCAATGTTATCAAAAAATAAAAAAGGGTTGAGCATTTTGTTATAAATATATTTAAATAATAAGTGATATTATTACATTCGTCCTTAAATCTTACCAAGCTTTTGTACACAATCACTAGGATTTTCGTGCCAAAACAATCCAGGATTTTATTTGTTAAGAAATTATTTTTATAAGTTAATAAGATGTGGGATATTGTTTTCTTACATATGTAAGTATCTGTTAAATATATGATGACAATATAAATAATATATAATAACATATAAAATAATTTAAATATATATAATATAGTTAAAAGGGAAACATAAGTTGTACCTGGCATTCCTATTCTTATATAGAAAAATAGAACAGACCGCTGCGTTTTCTTCAAAAAATTCATAAATTGGGCTGCCAAAAATAAAACCTCAGATGGGAGGTCCATAGGCCGGTCGATACATGACGGCCCTAATAAAATACAAATAGGCCCTCCCATCCGAGGTCGTGGGCTGCGCATGTTAAAAATGAAAGCCTAGACGGGGCAACCCAAAACCACGTCCAACACTTGCCAAAACTCTATCCAATGTTTTCTCTATGTTTCGCACACTCAACATTGTGTGGGCATTTTGACTGTGCATCATATGAAGATGTGCTATGCATGAATGTTGATCAGCATGATGTTAACTGGCTGGTAGTTCCATTTTCAACCACGAATAAAATTTCCAACATGATGTTAACCCTGTTTGAAAAGGCCATGTTAATATAAATGCTCTGCCTATGAAAGTTGCAGTTTCTTATCTGAAACTGAACTTGTGGTTTCTTATCTGAAACTGAAACTTGCAGTTTCGTCTCGTCTGCACTTTTATACTCCTATGAAACTACATTTTTAAGTGCTAAAAATAGATCTCTAGAATTCATAAAATTCTTCATATGCTCAATACTGCAAATCTGAAATTCAAAAGACATTCATATCTGAAAGTACTCTCAAAATACACAACACAATTCACAATTCACAACCTGCAAATACTGACAACCCTAAGCTCCTCCTAACAATTCACAACCTGCCCGACTATTGGGCTGGGGGGCAGTCCCCTCCTATTCCTCGGCGGCAGACAGCCACCCCGTGAGACGATGTGAACAACGAGGGAGACGATGGAGGGGAAGCGTCGTCGGGCCAACTGCTTTTCTCCTCTTGCAGTTGGGTTCGGTCGACGAAGACTCCACCAGCTCACTCTGGCAGGACACCCTCACAAACGGCACCCTGTAGATGCTCGATCCTTCAATATCTGGTGGATGCTCCATCTGGGATCAATACTCCCACCACCGCTCCCTCACGATCGGATTCGGTGAATCTGTTTGCTCCATGGCCCAGAGGAGCAGCTCTATGTACTCCGGCGCGACTCCCTCCGGGAGTATCGCCGCCTTTTCGCTCTGTTGCAGATATTTGGCCATGGATGTCGCCGTCGCCGCTAGTTGGTCCTTGTTGTCAAACCAAGACTGTATCTCCAACATCCTAGCTAGCTTCACAGGGTCGCCATCTGTGATTCTCACATATCGGTTGTACTCCTCCATCAATCTACTTCTCCACAGCACCTTCACTCACCGGCAGTGGTTTTTGAATGGAAGAGGAGAGGAGCGGCGCTGGTTTTGGATTAGAACGGGAGAGGAGCGACGCTGGTTTTGGACTCGAACAGGAGAGGAGGGGCGGTGGTTTTGAAATGGAAGAGGAGAGGAGCGGCGCTGGATTTAGATTGGAATAGGAGAGGAGCGGCGGTGGATTTAGATTGGAACAGGAGAGGAGCGGCGGTGGATTTAGATTGGAACAGGAGAAGAGCGGAAGAGCGGCGCTGGTCTTGGAAGTATTTTTTTGTTGTTTTGCGTATTTTGGGTCAAATTTTGACCACGTACTGTATGTGACAAGCAAAATGTGAATGCATGTCACCAAAAACTGTATCGTTTGGTTCGTATCTGAATGTACTTTCAAATTATATTATTTTTGCAACGTATAACATATATTTTATGTGCGAAAATCATGGTCAATTATGACCCAGAATAAAAGGGAGACTAGTTAATGTGGGGTCGCTTTCTTAATTGAAGGGTAAATTGATTGTGATTTTGATCCAGTCACAGTGCGCCGGCCCTCTCGCCCAATCCTAAATCGCTGCCGCACGCTCCTCTCCCTCTTCTCCATTGCAAAACCACCTCCTCTCCTCTCCATCATCTCCATTCCAAAACCACCGTCTCACCTCTCCCTCTTCTGATCTTCTCCATTGCAAAACCACCTCCTCTCCTCTCCATAATCTCCATTCCAAAACCACCGTCTCGCCTCTCCCTCTTCTGATCTTCTCCATTGCAAAACCACCTCCTCTCCTCTCCATCATCTCCATTCCAAAACCACCTCCTCTTCTCTCCATCATCTCCATTCCAAAACCACCGTCTCGCCTCTCCCTCTTCTGATCTTCTCTCCATTGCAAAACCACCTCCTCTCCTCTCCATCATCTCCATTCCAAAACCACCTCCTCTCCTCTCCCTCTTCTCTATTGCAAGACCACCGTCTCTCCTCCCATCTTCCGAAGCTAGCACCGGACCACTCAGAACGACATCTATGGAGAGGATGCAGCAGCGAATCAGGCAGATCGCCGGCGACGACCAGACAAAGTTAGCTAGGTTGAAGGAGATCCTTAGTTGGTTTGACAATGAGTGGGAGATTTTGAGGATGGTGCGGGCCATGTGGCAATGTATGCGAAAGAGCGAGACATCGGCGATGTACATGTACTCCTCGGCGGCAGTCACGTCGTAGTCCTCCGAGTTCATCGAGTATCTCCTATGGGCGATGGAGCAGACAGATTCGCCCGAGGCGACAGTCAGGCGGAGGTGGTGGGCGTACAGGTCGAAGGTCGAGCACCCAGAGGATAATGAATCAATCGAGTATGGTGTGCCGTTCGTGAGGGTGCAGAGCCAGCCGGAGCGACAAAAGTATTCGTTCTCCCACCGCAAGAGGAGGTCGGATGGCGCGACGTCTCTTCCCCGATGTTCTCCACGGTTCCCTCGATGCTCGCCTTGTTTCAACGGCGGTGGTAGGGTTTAAGGTAAGCTTCGCACTAACCTAATCTTCCACCTGTTGATGCTTACAATCAGTGTGATAGCTAATGAAAATCATGCTTACAATCAGTCTCCGAGTACTACGCCAATCACCCTAAAATAGCTCTGGACCTTTGGGTCAAAGTTGTGACACAGTGTACAAATAAAGAAAAATAGATTGGTGCTTCTTTCAGAAAAGAGTACTCCCTAGAAAACTGCCAATATAAGCTACTAGTATTTTGTTAGAGGATTTGCTGCCGAGAAAGATCCGTCCACAGAGAGCGCCACACATCCCACTGGTTTAGGTGGATGCCAATGCGTGCATGCAGCATGGTTGGTGTCGGTAATTTTTACTTGGCACACCTCGCACTCTGCATATATGCCGGTTCCATACGTACATTTGTGTAGTTCCACCAAAATGCAGCTAAATAACCCTGTTTGCACAGATAATGAAAAAGCGTGATTACATTATGGTGGCACTAGTTGATGAAACACACAAAATAAATAGAAGAAAATATTGCGATAGTATCATAGTATGCCATGCTGCGAGGGCGAGATGGGCCCTGCGACGCCTCATACGGTACGCCTCATACTGGACATCGTCCCAAGTCTCCCAGATACACCTTCTGCCAGTGATGAACATCAATGTGCAGCAGTAGTACAAGGAGGCACCTTGAGACATTCAAATCTCTATTTTTGTACTCAACTAAAATTAAGCACCCCAGTTTGCAGAAATGCTTAAACATTAACAATGGGACTAGTTGATGAAACATACTTTAACAAATAGAAGCACTTTCTTTATCTACATTGGAAATGAAATGATAGAGATGACACTCGCTGTATTTTAACTGTATTATTACTTCATTTTATCAGTGACACTAGGGCGAGCAGGTGGCAAACAAGGTGTACCGTGCGTTGCAAGTATGGAGGCCGAGGGTGCTTAGACTGGGATGCTGAAGCTGGCTCTTCCAGTCACCAACATGGATGATTCAATTCATGGGACCTTTTGGTGCAATTCACCTAAAATGAAGCAATGTCCCATGAGCTAGCAGCTTCTTCTTCAATTTTTTATAAGAAAAGGGCTCCAGCCCCGGTTCCATTTCCATCAGAAAACGAAACCCACAGAGCTTCTTCTTCATTAGTTGCAATAAAATTGAGCAACATCAAGGTTGATTGTGAAGCTCCTGGAATACTCAACTCTAATTTGGATATCATTTGTGCAGTTCAACTAAGATCGAGCATGAAATGTATATCTCTGTTTGCACAAAAAAGGTGGAAAGGAGGGTGACTAACAAGTAACAAGTGATGAAACATGCATCAAATAAAAAGAAGGATGTTCCTTATTTGAATGGCAATCCTACAAGGACAGTAGCAATTTCTAAAGCAGTGGCATTGCTAGATATTAGTGTGGGCATCAGGATTAACTATGACAACCGTTAAATATGACATTACTTTGGGCACGGGAGAGTAGGCGGACCAGGACAGTTGCATTTCTAACGAAAAGAACCAACTTATCTTAATGGTAAATTTTAGCAGGACATGTAAAGAAGTGCCATTGATTCATATTACTGGAGGCATTACATTGAAAACAACATTGGTTTAACGTGTCCTTACTTTTAACAGTGCGACTACTACATGTTACCAGTGGCATTACATAAGAGTGGCTCGGGGCAACAAACATCAGAACAAGATATCTGGGTTGGTCCCATTTTTGTTCGGTATAGCCACCTTATACTGTGTGAGGCTAGCAAATCTAGTGCTGGACTTACTCTGTTGACTTGTCCCCCAGTCCCCACTTTCTTTCCTTTTTCAACCAATAGACCGGGTTTATATTGAGTTTGTACTGCGTTTCCCTTTATTTCCCTATTAGACCTAGAGACCAGTTGGATAGCCAGTCTCTGCTACTTTTCGCCCCAATTATTTCCTCTTTCGACCAAGTCCTAGATTCAGGTAACAAATCCTCCCCCACCCCCACCCCCTTTCTTCCTTGTTTGAACCAAGTAGTACTAGATTCGAGTGCATGAACTAGTTTTACCTCTTCAACGTAAAAAAATTAGGTGGTCTTCGAATAGTCGATCGATCCTATCTATGAGGGGGCCTGAGAAATAGTAAAAGTTACAAATGCAGCGACGTCAGGAGCTCGAGAAGTAGAGCAAGGCTGGTTTCGAAGGAAGTTATACCTGATGGTCGCCGGGGTGTCGCTAGGTGGGCGGCGGGAGGCCGGATCTGCCCACACTACGGCAGCGAGGAAGAAGGGGTCGGAGGCCCTCCCTCGCCAGCGGTGCTTGGGAGAGAACGGCAAGGCAGGCAGATCGGGACGCGCCCAGCAGTGGGTAAGAGCCGTCGCCGAGGATGACCGCGTGAACGTTGCACCTTCTCACCTTCCCCGACGGAGAGGATCCGGCTGGATTTGTGACCAGGGTGAGCAGAGAGAGAGAGAGAGAGAGAGTGTGGCCACCGCTGTCGTGTTTAGATCTGGAGAGGCCGAGACGGTGTGAAGAGAGCAACACTAGCAAGCAAGCGCGGAGGCTCCTGCCTATATAGTGGAGTAGTACTTAGTTTTCTTTTGTCTACCGGAGCCGGCTTGACCTCGTCAATGACTGTCAAGAAGTCTTCATGCACGTGGCCCGGAGGCGCAGTTGTCATCATTTTGATCTGAAGCGCCGGATTATATCATATAACACGAAAAAATGCCACATGACAAGAAATCATAACCTCACTGCCCAAAGGAGACAACATGAATCCCGACGGACAAACTAGACGAGGAAGAAAGCTCAAATTAAAGATAAACTCGTAGAAAAAGGGTCCGTCGATAGATGTCCTAATTAACATAGCCGGCTTGACCTAGATGGCAGCCGAGTAGTCACTGTTCGTGCATGTGCCCCCAATGACTAGCCCAACTCAGTTGTCGCTGTTTAACCCTCGCAGAGATACGAAGCACATGACACATAATTTTGCAAGATGACAAGAAACCTTTTTTTAGATTTCTCACCACAACTACAGCCAAGTACAACACAGCCTGCACGATATGTAGATGATAGCCAATCCAGGCGTGTCTACTAGAGTCTGGTCACATGCATGGACGAACTGATCTTCCGTGTCTTGCAGGGATCGTCCAGGCACCAACGTAGTACAACACTTCTCTAGAACTATCGCTCGTCTCCCTCTTCTATTAAGTCACCCGACTTGTAGGGCCGGGGAGTGTGCCTATGGTCGGTTCTCAATTGTCGTCCCACATGTGTGTGCGAACGCAATATGACGCACGTTCCATTCGGAGAGCAGCGTGCCAGACCGACCAACTGTCTGGGGTGCGACGCGAATGCGACGTGCGTGCTATATACTCCGTACATGTGTACTGCCGTTTTCTAGACGCTTTGCTCCATGGCACGGGCGCAATCCGTGGATACAAAATTAGTATACTGTATACTATTTAAAAGTCGAGGGCGGGGCCTTTCCTGCCCGGTAGGCGGCGGGACAGTTCCGCCTAGTTGGTTCGACAGAGACGCAAGAAGACGAGGGAGTAGGCTGCTGCAAACATGGCTATGTGATTTGACAGCGAGTTACTGCTGGACAGGTGGGGGCCCGTGATTTAACTTGCCATTATCATTTTAACTGCGGTGCTACGACCGGCGTGAGTCTCCCGATTCCTGACCACCTCCATACAGGTGCCTCTCCCAATGCTCCACCATGTAGTAGTAGAGGCTGTCTCTTGCATGAGAGCCTACTTCTCCACTTTTTCCTTGCCTCTCTTTCCTCCACATATGCAAAAATGCCATGTAAAGCGCACTATTATACTTACTTGCACCTACAGGTGCTTAAGCTTGCCACATAGGCATAAAGTCTGATGTGGCAAGTTAGTCAAGAAGAGAGAGACTAGTTTGGTGACCCAAGGAAGAAACGGTGCTAAGCGCGTGTACCTAGGTGAAAAGACAATTTTGAGTCTATAGCTAATTAAATGAAGCAAACGTAGCAACACCATTTCATTGGAAGAGGTCACTCCTTGGCAAATGCAATAAATACTAGTACTCCCTGTGTCCCATTATATAAGAACATTTTTGACACTAAACTAGCTAGTGTCAAAAACGTTCTTATACTATGGGACAGAGGGAGTAAAAAGAAAGAGATGGAGAGGAGTAAAAAATAACACTTATAGCCAACCTTATAGCCAACATTGTTGTAGTATGAGTGACTAAGTGATGACTATGTATGACATGCCAACATCAGATAGCCTAACACACCATTTTAAATCTCCAAGGGCGCGACCACGCGAGCTATGCGACGGTCGTGGTAGGCGCGACCATGATACGGGCTGCTGGCAGCCCTTGGATCTAAGATCAAACGGTCGCATGCTAAGTTGCTGAAAATTTTAAGAATAACCCTCCAGGATAGGATATTCACCCACAGGTCTAGAATCACGCCATGCAACCGTTCGATCTCAGATCCAAGGGCTCTTGGAAGCCCGTATCATGGGAGAATGGAAAGCCACTACCCTTCCGTTCGCACGCTGGCAGTTCGCTCCTACTCTTTCCCGCACATCCTTTAATACTATGGCGGTTCGCTCCTAGTCGTCTCGTCCATTCACATTACGGCAGTTCCACTAATCCTAACCCTCCTCCCAAATCCATGGCATCCCAAATCTCCCTGATCGGCGGTGAGTACAAGGTTAGAACCATCACCGGTGATGAGTTCAACGTCATCTACACCCGTACTTCCGTGACGGTGAAAGGATGCCTTTCTCGCTTCAGAAGCATGTTCCAAAACTCACATGATGAGTGGGTCGCTGGGCTAGATGTTGAGTACACCACAGTCGTGGGACGAGAGAAGGATCTAAAGGACGAAGAGAGGAAGAAGCCCTCCATGATCCAGGTTTGCGTACATAACGTTTGCTTGGTCTACCACATATGCCATGCCGACGTTGAGTGCCAGGATTTTAAGAACTTCCTCGAGGACAAAATAGTCAAATTCATTACTGTTGACTTTAAGAACGACAAAGAAGTCCTGCGTCGGATAGGCCTCATTGTAGGCAACCCCTTCGAGCTCCAGAAGAATCGGCTGGTGCCCTCTCGTCAGCCCTCAATGCTGACCCTGGCAGGAGCCATGGTTCATCCTTCGTACCGCAAACTGGAGAAACCTCATTACACGTTTCATCGTCATGCATGGCAGCGGAATGTACTAGATATAGACCACATCCACTATGCTGCAATGGATGGCTACATTTGTTTCAATATCTACAAGGGATGGATGAAGAGCAACAACCAAGTTGGCGGTTCAAGCAAAGAAGTATCAGCCAAGAGGAAGAGGGACAAGGACGAAGTCGAGGACGTGGACGAGGACTCCGAGTAAGGTGGCAGTGTCGTTGCTCATCGCGGTTCTAAACTTCTAATGTAGTGTCTACCGGATTAGTTGCATAGTTTAATTTCAGGTGTGCTTAGTTTAATTTGAGGGGTGTGTTGTGCTGAGCCCCCAGCAGAATTATGTTATGTTTCTTCTCGTTACTTTAACTCTTCAGTACGTACATACTAGTACAAGTATTTCTTTAATAGAATTTAGCACCCCAATTAAGCACGTACTAGCTTTTTTAATAGTACTATATGCACAATTTGGCGACGAGCGCTCTCTATATGTACCACCTTTTTAAAAAATTTAAATTATTGCTCCATGGCGCAATCCATCGATAGTGGAGTACTACTGTACAAAAGTATACATTTTTAAAAGGCTAGCGTATTGTTCATCACATATATATATATAGCCAGTTAAATTCTCAACCTAGAACGACGTGCATGCCATGTAGTAAACCGATCCGGAGGAAGTATAGTAAAAATGAGGTGATTTTACCCAGCGATCGGCGGGGGAGCATGGCCTGTCATGCGGTCCCATGTGTCATGATGTACCAAGGCGATGCGCGTGTCCCTTTTGAGGCAGAAGTGTAGGACCTTGAGAAGAGGTGTCTAGAGGGGGGGGGGGGTGATTAGACACTAAGTACCAAAGTTGCAGTTTTTAAGATTCCTTAAGTTTAAGTGGAGTTTAGGCACAAGTTTAACATTCACAATACATGTCAAGAAAGCATGCAAAGAGTGTATGAGTAGCGGAAAGTAAAGCATGCAACTTGCAAGAATGTAAAGGGAAGGGTTTGGAGGATTCAAAGGCAATTGGAGACACGGATGTTTTTGGCGTGGTTCCGATAGGTGGTGCTATCGTACATCCACGTTGATGGAGACTTCAACCCACGAAGGGTAACAGTTGCGCGAGTCCACGGAGGGCTCCACCCACGAAGGGTCCACGAAGAAGCAACCTTGTCTATCCCACCATGGCCGTCGCCCACGAAGGACTTGCCTCACTAGCGGTAGATCTTCACGAAGTAGGCGATCTCCTTGCCCTTACAAACTCCTTGGTTCAACTCCACAATCTTTTCGGAGGCTCCCAAGTGACACCTAGCCAATCTAGGAGACACCACTCTCCAAGAAGTAAAAAATGGTGCGTTGATGATGAACTCCTTGCTCTTGTGCTTCAAATGATAGTCTCCCCAACACTCAACTCTCTCTCATAGCTTTTGGATCTGGTGGAAAGAATATTTGAGTGGAAAGCAACTTGGGGAAGTCTAGAGATCAAGATTCATATGGTAGGAATGGAATATCTTGGCCTCAACACATGAGTAGGTAGTTCTCTCTCAGAAAATGTATGCTGGAAGTGTAGGTTCAGTCTGATGGCTCTCTCCATGAATGAAGAGGAGGTGTAGGGGTATATATAGCCTCCACACAAAATCTAACCATTACACACAATCTACCAAACTCGGTGGGACCGAATGTTAAACTCGGTCAGACCGATTTAGCAAATAATGTGACCGTTAGGTTTTTCGGTGGGACTGAAATGCAACTCGGTGAGACCGATACGGTTAGGGTTAGGGCATAACGTAATCTCGGTAAGACCGATTACACAAACTCGGTGAGACTGATTTTGGTAATAAGCTTTCCAGAGAGTTGGTCAGGCAAACTCGGTTTGACCGATTACACAAACTCGGTGGGACCGATTTTGGTAATGAGTCAACCAGGAAGTTTGCATTGTAATCTCGGTAGTGTCGATTGCTCAAACTCGGTGAGACCGATTTTGGTAAGGGACATACACAGAGAGATTACAATCCCATCTTGGTGAGACCGAGATCCCTATCGGTGGGACTGATTTGCTTAGGGTTTGTGGCAGTGGCTAAGACATCTGAAATCGGTGGCGCCGGATAGGAAGAATCAGTGTGACCGATTTTGGCTTTAGGTTTAGGTCATTTTTGGAAGTGGGAAAGTAGTTGAGGGTTTTGGAGCATATCACTAAACACATGAAGCAAGAGGCTCATTAAGCAACACCTCATCCCTCCTTGATAGTATTGGCTTTTCCTATAGACTCAATGTGATCTTGGATCACTAAAATATAAAATGAAGAGTCTTGAGCTTTTGAGCTTGAGCCAATCCTTTGTCCTTATCATCTTGAAGGAGTTCCCACATCCTTTAGTCCATGCCACTCCATTGTTGAACTTATCTGAAACATACTAGATAAAAGTGTTAGTCCAACAAGAGATATGTTGACATTAATTACCAAAACCACCTAGGGAGCACTTGTGCTTTCAAGAAGCAATACTAGTACGTGGTTTGAGATGATGTCGAACCAAAGTGTGAAATAATGGTTGCTTCGTCCGTCTGGGAAGGTGCGGCATGTGATTTGATGTCTCATTGCTCATTACTAACACTGGGCCGGTACGAGTGGGGTGTGTCCCTCCTGCTGTTCTGCACTGTTATTTGGTGCTTGACACGTCGACCCGGTTGCACATGAGATGACCCCCACATCCTTTGTCAAAATAAACAACACCCCGATCAATGCATTTCACTCTTCCGTGCAACGGACGGGCACCTTACTTTCTCCTATAGGTGCTTAAGATTGCCACACAGGCATAAAGTCTGATGTGGCAAGTTAATCAAGAAGAGAGAGACTAGTTTGGTGACCCAAGGAAGAAACGGTGCTAAGCGCGTGTACCTAGGTGAAAAGACAATTTTGAGTCTATAGCTAATTAAATGAATCAAACTTAGCAACACCATTTCATTGGAAGAGGTCACTCCTTGGCAAATGCAATAAATACTAGTACTCCCTGTGCCGCATAATATAAGAACGTTTTTGGCACTACACTAGTGTCAAAAACGTTCTTATATTATGGGATGGAGGGAGTACGAAGAAAGAGATAGAGAGGAGTAAAAAATACACTTATAGCCAACCTTATAGCCAACCTTGTTGTAGTATGAGTGACTAAGTGATGACTATGTATGACATGCCAACATCAGATAGCCTAACGCACCGTGTTAAATCTCCAAGGGCGCGACCATGCGAGCGAAGCGACGGTTGTGGTAGGCGTGACCATGATACGGGCTGCTGGCAGCCCTTGGATCTGAGAGCAAATGGTCACATGCTAAGTTGCTGAAAATTTGCAGAATAACCCTCCAGGATAAGATATTCACCCATTGGTCTAGAATCACGCCATGCAACCATTCGATCTCCAATCCAAGGGCTCTTGGAAGCCCGTATCATGGGAGAATGGAAAGCCACTACCCTGCCGTTCGCACGCTGGCAGTTCGCTCCTACTCGTCCCCGCACGTCCTTTAATACTACGGCGGTTCACTCCTAGTTGTCCCGTCCATTCACATTATGGCAGTTCCACTAATCCTAACCCTCCTCCCAAATCCATGGCGTCCCAAATCTCCTCGATCGGTGGTGAGTACAAGGTTAGAACCATCACCGACGATGAGTTCGACGTCATCTACACCCATTCTTCCGCGACGGTGAAAGGATGCCTTTCTCGCTTCAGACGCATGTTCAAAGACTCACATGATGAGTGGGTCGCTGGGCTAGATGTTGAGTACACCACAGTCGTGGGACGAGAGAAGGATCTAAAGGACGAAGAGAGGAAGAAGCCCGCCGTGATCCAGGTTTGTGTGCATGACTTATGCTTGGTCTACCACATATGCCATGCCGACGTTGACTGCCAGGATTTTAAGGACTTCCTCGAGAGCAACCTATTCAAAATCGTTACTGTAGACTTTGGTAACGACAAAGAAGTCTTGCGTTAGATAGGCCTCGTTGTAGGCAACACCTTCGACCTCCAAAAGAATCGGCTGGTGTCCTCTCGTCAGCCTTCAATGCTGACCCTGGCAGGAGCCATGGTTCATCCTTCGTACCGCAAACTGGAGAAACCTCCATACACGTTTCATCGTCATGCATGGCAACGGAATGTACTAGATATAGACCACATCCAGTATGCTGCAATGGATGGCTACCTTTGTTTCAATATCTACAAGGATTGGATGAAGAGCAACAACCAAGTTGGCGGTTCAAGCAAAGAAGTATCGGCCAAGAGGAAGAGGGACAAGGATGAAGTCGAGGACGTGGATGAGGACTCCGAGTAAGGTGGCAGTGTCGTTGCTCATGGTGGTTCTAATGCAGTGTCTACCAGAATAGTTGCAAAGTTTAATTTCAGGTGTGCTTAATTTAATTTGAGAGGTGTGTTGTGCTGAGCCCCCAGCAGAACTATGTGATGTTTCTTCTTGTTACTTTAACTCTTCAGTAAGTACATACTAGTATTTCTTACATTTCATCTTTTAGTTGGTATAGTACTACCACTCGTTTATTCACATTATATACGTACAATATATATGGCCAACATCATATAGCCAGCAGTTTAGTTGTCAAAGAATTTCAGGGTGCTTAGTTTTGTCAAAGAATTCCAGGGTGCTTAGTTTTATTTGAGGGGTGGGTTGTGCTAGACACCATTATTGTGACTAGCCTTTTTATTAGTACTATATGCATAATTTGGCGACGAGCGCTCTCTATATGTACCACCTTTTTTTATTTCAAGTTTTGCTCCATGGCGCAATCCATCGATACTACTGTTGTACAAAAGTATACATTTTTTAAAGTCTAGAGGGCGGGGCAGTCTAGCTTGGTCGGTTTCACGAGAGGCGAGGGCCTTTGTGATTTGACGGCTCATTACTGCTGGAAGGCGGGGCCTTGTGATTTGACTGCTCGTATAAATGCGCCAACGACCTAATCGAGGAGGAGCAAAGAATCATGCGGTATACTCAAGTTTTCCACTGGAGTAGTACTGCGACGGAGGAGCACGAAACACGACAGCCCAGTGCCATATGGCGATAAAAAATGATCTGATTTGCTAGTCATCTCATTGTTAGCATTGTTCTATTCATTCCCTCAAAAAACAAAAACCATTGTTCTATTCATGCCTCGCAGAGAACGTGACACGTGCGGCGAAACACCCGAAGCAAAAGATGAAACACAGCAGCAAAAGAAGAAGGAAGATTATCACCCCAGATGATCTAATTCGCCGCGAAGTCGTAACTGCTTCTTCATCGCCTCCACGACCTCCATCTCCTTGCGCGTCTCCTCCGCCATCTTCTTCATTATGTCCATGACGTGGGATTTCTCGACGCGAGCCTTCATCATCTGTTCCACGGCCGCATTACGTACCTTGACAGCAGCCGGGTGCTCGATGCGGAGCTTCGCCAACTCCTCCTTCTGTTCCATAACGAGGGCCTACAGCATCTTCATCGAGGAACTACTATTCTCATGCAGCTTCTTCCAGCCAGTGTTCTTCTCCTTCAACAGGTCGATCTCGTGGAAGAGCTTTGCCTTGTCCTCCTGAAGTCGCAGGATTTCGCCGGTCGCCTTCTTCTCCGAGGCAATGCTCTTCTTCAGCAGCATCACCAAGCCAGCGGTCAACTCCCCCTGCTGATTGAGCTCAGCGGGCATGTCGTCGAGGCTCTCCTTCAGCAACTCCATCAAGCCT
Source organism: Triticum dicoccoides (assembly GCF_002162155.2). Lineage (NCBI taxonomy): Eukaryota > Viridiplantae > Streptophyta > Magnoliopsida > Poales > Poaceae > Triticum > Triticum dicoccoides. The sequence continues at coordinate 290,079,458 of NC_041381.1, read as the reverse complement.
TGGATGAACTCCTTCTGCTTATTGAGGTGCTTATTGAGCTGATCAGGCAAGTCGTCGAGGGATAACGACTCCAGCTTCGCCGGCTCGGCATGTTCGCCTCCGCGGCTAGGGCGCTCCTGGGAGCCATCGCTTGCCCGTGAGAGATCTTTCGAGGTCTCTGCGTGGCGGCGAGCCTCTCTTTTTTTCGCAGCCTTGGTTGCCGCTCCCTTGTTACGAGTAGTTCTCGACCTAGAGCTCTGCTCACCGGCCATGGCAACGACGGATGAAGAAGAAGCACTTATGAGGAGGAAAGGTAGAGTAATTTTCGGTTAGGTAGTTCCCCTTTTTATAACCTAAGTACTAGCACTAGTAGTACTAATACCTCCATAGTGGGAACACGTTCAGGTTTGGTACGTAGTACTAGTAGGTGTGAGCAGGCTTTCGAATGTGATGGGAACAAGGTAAAGATTAATTGATGGTTTTGGTTTCGAGGCCCGAAACGGCTCCCGATGAGTTTAGTGGAACATAAATTTCAAGTAGACTACACTGCTCAAATGCGTAAATATTATGTTAATGTCAAAAATTGGCACAAAATATGAAGGAGACCAATGGAAGTACTACTAGCAACCCACAATTTAACTACTCGCATGCGCGCATTGGAGTAATAATGTCTTTCTTCCGCCCTCACGTCCACTCAATTTGCATGCGCGTGACCATCAATGAAGTGAACGACTTTACACGCGTCAAATTATCACATGGGGTGGATCTTGGTACAAAATTGTGTCCGCCCCTGTACCCGCATGTGCGTGCGAGGGAATGAGTGTGTGCATGGCGTGCGTGCACATCTTCGCTTCGTGCATGTACCGCCAGTATGGCTCAGGGAGGATGAGTACATTCTTCTAGAACCAGCAGCACATCACTGTGATCAATCCACGCAAGGAGGTCGTGACAACGCCTCCACATGTGCCATGTGGCTTCATGAACTGTAAGAGAGACACTGTGTAGCGTGCCATTGGTATTCTAATTTACGTGTTTTGCACATACTCGAAGTACTAGTAATTTACACGTGCATTGCACGCATCAGATTTTGCAACCAAATTATGAATAAATACCACACTATAGCATGTAAGCACTTAGTCATATATGCGTGATGTAGCCCTTCGTTTAATTCTTATAGTTCATCTCATTCAAAATCAAATTAGTTTTTCTAAAAAAGCTAAGAACGCGTGAATAGGAAAAACATGGGATTATAGTGGAATGTCGTATTGAATCCTATAGGAGTGTATGAGTGTTTGATTGTGCATAGAAAAAACGCAGAATTCTTTCAAAGAGGTTTGAGTGGATGGGATGTTTCCTATGAAATCTATTGCAAATGAATCATATGGAAAAATTCCTATGGTTTACAATCCTACGAATCAAACAACCAAGATAGGAAAAATTCCTAATGATTAGAATCCTCCAAAATTCCTTTGAGAATCCTTTGAATCAAAGAAGCCCTTAATCTATTTTATGATTCATGGAATTGTGCGTTGTAAAGCATAAAGTAAAAACAAATAATGGCAATTCAACTAGAAAAAAAGTTTGGGCAGTTATGATACGGAAGATTCTAGAACAAAAGAGAACCACTGTTGTTTTGAGGTTTGTGCATTATGCTTAAGTTCAACCATGGAGTCTGCTAGATTGTACATGTGGCAAAATCCGGTGGGGGGAAAGAAGATGGTGCGAGGGGCCGAGTGGAGGGAGACTATGAAGGAATGCACAAGTGCGAGATCGATATTTAGAGAGAGGGGGCGAACACGTGCGATGTTGCACGCAGTCGCGGAGCCATGAAAAATAAATGAGCTAGGGGGCCAAGCATTACTAATCCTTTACAAGGAGGGTCAATTCATGAAATTAAACCTTTTTAGCAGCAATTGTCTAATGATCAAATTCATATTAGCCTCGATATATAGTGATGTTAGGGGGGCAAGGCCCTTACTGCCCCCTGTCTTCGCCATTGTGCACGCATCTGAGAGATGAAGCGGAAGGCATGGATGATGAGAGGGGGACGTTGGATATATAATTAATGTGGGTGTATTAGCTATTTATGTTAATCCTATATAGAGAGGTATAGATTGGTCGATGTGGACGTGGGAGAGGTATAGATTGATCGATGTGGATGTGGGAAAGAGGGTGAGACCTCACTGGATATATCGATTGATCGGTTTGTGTGGAAAACTATGAAAGACCTAGATATATACACACATACATAGAGGAACATCGATCGTGGCGCATGCACGTGTGAGAGATAAAGAATGCCCGGTATGAGGGAGAGGGGGATGTGTGTGGGTGTGTGCCTTCATGGGAGACCGACCTGAAGAAAAGATTGCATGCGTGCGATAGATAATGCCGACTGGTAGTGTGTGTGCATGCATGAACGATAGAAAGTTAGTGGTACAATTATAAAGAGAAGACTACTATGTGGGTGTAAAAGAATAAGTGAGGTCATAATCAATGTAAAGTTGAATTCAAATATTTGAATAAGAGATCCTGATGTTTGAAACCCATGCATGCATGAATATAACGGAGATCTGGGCGGTGTGCTTTGGAAACGAGCATGTTGTAATGTATACACATTGAACAAGGTCAGACTGATTTGAATTTGAGATACCGATGGCAGACATCATTTGCCCATGTCGCATCCGTGCATGTAATTGGAGATGATGGGAGGCTTTCGCATCACATTTCTATATCTATACCCCTATATATATATTATATTATATATATATTTTTATTGTGAGCGGGTAACTTTAACTTTGAAAGATGGTCGTTGGATGAGGCGAATCCGAAGGTCCAAAGATGGCAAATTTGAGCACTATGGGCCGTTGGATATCATCTAGATTCCACCAGATTTCGCCACATGTATAATCTAGAAGACTCCATGGTTGAACTTAGGCATAATGCACAAACATCAAAACACAAGCACTTCTTATTTGTTCTAGAATCTTCCGTATCATAATTGCCCAAATGTTTTTCTACATGATTTGCCATTATTTGTTTTTACTTTATGTCTTACAACGCACAATTCCATGAATCTTAAAATAGATTAGCTTTCTTATAAAAACTAGATGATTTTGAATGAAATGAACTATAAGAATTAAACGAACATGTACATCATGCATATATGACTCAAAGCTTGCATGCTATAATGTGGTATTTATTCATAATTTGGTTGCCAAATCTCATGTGTGCAATGCACATGTACCTTACTCTAGTCTAAATGGTGTTTGTGTGTGTGGTGTGCGTGTTGAGGTGCAAATTGTCTTTTTTTGGGTACACATTAAGCTTGTTCTTCCGAAATTTCAAGCCGCGCCTTGTTATGCCGAAAATTGAAGCTAGCGTCTCTGTCTATCGTGCTGCGAAACTCCCGCCTCTTCAACCCGCGCCTTGTTAGCCTGAAATATTTAAGATATATCTTTGTCTTGTTGTGCTCCGACAACTCCCTCCATCTCAACCCGCGCCTTGTTATTCCGAAATTACAACACGCGCAAAAACTCCCACCTCCTGTGAAATCCCGACACGCGAAATGCCCATGGTACCCCTGAACCGAAAGAACTGCCTCAAATTGATGGGGGGTACTTTCGTAACTTACCCCACATTTCGGACATGCGCGTCTCTAAGCCATGGTTCCCCACTGCCATCCCATCCGCCCACCCATTCGTACACTGAGGCCGCGGAAACCCGCGACGAATCACCACACCCTGCTCCGTCCGCCACCCAGCCGGAGCTTCTTCCCCGACGACATCGTCCACAGCAACACCTCGACGTCCCTCATCCACCGTACCGGATGAGGATCCATCGTCGATCTCATCGTCCCGTCAGTTCAGCCACCCCGTCCTCCACCTCCAAGGAGCTGCCCCGACGTTCCCCTCGTCTTTCGCGCCACGTCCATTCCCATACCACCGTCTTCACCTGCACGATCGGAAGAGCATCATTATCACCGTTTCCTCGGGTGAAGCTGCGGCCTAATCGGTGCCACCAAAGAGGTTGTACACTAATTGCCGCATTTTCTTCTTGATTCAATCTCACGGTGCTGCCGGCACTTGGTCCCGAGCCGACACGGCGCGGCTCCATCCACGGCGGCGTCGCCGGCCACTTCCTCCACGGCGTCGCTCCCTCGGCGGTGACGTCCACATCAGTAGGAGCTGCTGCTGCTTTAGCTCTCGCTCGCGCTGTTGCTCTGCTCTTGCTCTCGGTCCCCTGCCTGGTCTGCTCTTGCTATTGCTCTTGCTCATGCTGCTACTCTCGCTCCTGCTCTTGCTTGCGATGCTGCTCCGATTTGGCTACACTTCAGTCGACTGAATCGACTTTTGGGTCAGTTGATTTCCAAGGGGTGGGCTCGCTGGGGTGAAGGAAGAACTAGTTGCAGCGGGGAGGGGGGCTCACTGGAGAGGTACCCCACTATCTATCTTAGGGTTCAGGATGGGGGCGGTGGTCGCCGGTGGTGGCGGGGCGTTGGCGGGGCGGTGGCATGGGGATCGCCGGATAAAAAGCTCGGTACGGGGGGGCCTAGAGGGATGGCCGGGGCGGCGGCGGACCGGCGGTGGCGAGTGTTTTCGGGACGGGCGGGGCGGCGCACCGCCGGCCGCGGGCGGCGGGGGGCTGCTGTTTGGCCGGTGGTGGCTGGCGGCTCAGGGGGGGTGGAGGTTGAAGATGAACCGCATGCCCTTGATTTCATATCCAACGGCTGGAAAATCGAATGATTAGAGATGAAAAATTCAGTCGACCGACGTGTAGCCTCATCTTGCTAGTGCGTTTAGTTTCGACAGCAAAATTCAGTTTCGACAACAAAATTCAGTTTTGACAGTTAGGTTCAGTTTCGACAGTTATGTTCAGAGATGAGCGGCTGATGTATTTTACATCTAGCACTTTGTGGTTATATATTTTATGTCATGTATTGGAGATGCTATTAGAATTCCACTCAGGTTAACGTTGTTCATTGTCTCTCTTGTCCTGCTTCAGCCTCGGCGTCGTACAACTCACTGGAGCTGCTCCAACGACGAAACCCTCCATCACAGCGGAGCAGTACCTCGGGCTCCATCTCCTGACGCCTAAGATCTTCTTCCCCTCCTCCGACAGCAAAGTCAGCCGGAGCATCCTCACCGACCAACCCAATCACGCTGAGATCGACATGGCTTCTCCAAAGAGGTTGTACAGTTGTTGCATCTCTTTTTTACTCTACATGTTATATATATTGTCCACTGAGCACTTGTAGTAACAGGAAATACGATTATTTTATCCTACTATATGACAAGCAGTGAGGTACCAGGCAACTTAGCTATCCGTGATGGACTCTCTTGAACGCCATCATTATTTATCTCTGCGCGTTTGAGTTGTGCATTTGTCGATGGGCCTGGGAGTTGAGCTAGTATGGCAGTGGCCTGGGTCCAAAGTAATAGAAGTAGCACAAAAACATTTTTTTAGTGTAGGATTTTCCTTGCTCAAGCCTGCCTACTAGAATCGCCAGTGCTTGAAAGGAAAAGTGAATGAAAAACATAGGAATTGGAAAGTTTCCTATGGCACTACTTTTCATGAATTTGGTGCAAAGGAATGGAGCAAAGGAAAACTGTAGGATTTGTTCCTTTAGTGTCTCCTTGAAAGAAAAACCATAGGAATTCTAATTTCCACTTCTCCTCCTTTTCATATTCCTATTCATCAAGCACAAGACTAAGAGATAGTAGCATAATAGCATTATAACCGTACATTTTCTTGTGGTTTGACTTAATCTCACCATGCTTTTTTGCATCCTCTGATCTTCCAATTGTTGTGAATCAAACACCCAGATTGGCAGAAATCCTGTGTTTTTAAATTCTCATTTTTGCACGTGCATTCCTATCCTATTCCTGTCTATTTCCTATCCCTGCATTGTTAGAATCCTCAAATTCAAACAAGCCCTTACTCAATTATTTCTGTTACAGATATGTGTCAAAGAAAACCTTGTGTGGTTTGTCCTACTCCTGCGGCGCTGTGTTCCACCCCAGCTCAGCTGCTCCAATGACGGAAGGGTTCACCACAGCAGGGATCCGCTCTCCAGACTGTCTTTCGCCGCCTCAGATCTTCTTCCCCGCCGCTGGCAGCCACGACAACTGCATTACCATCATCAACTGAGCAGATGACCTTGAGGACTACACGGGTCCGCAAGAGAGGTCGCACTCTTCCGTGTCTGCTTACGTTATGCGTCGCTTAATATGATGACATGCTACATTATCATCATGTTCACCTATTAGACTCCGAGTCAGGTCCAAACTAATGCTGAAACTTGAGTTTTTAAATGGTTGTGGGGTACATATTGGGGCAGCAATCAGTACTATCTGTCTACTATCTGGTTAATCTCCGGTGTCTACTATGAGTTTCATGTTGGGTGCAAACAAACATTAAAGGAGCCATTATCTGTATTTTTTAACTAAAGCTATTATCTGCCTGCTATCATTGGTTTTGGGTCTATCCATAGTTTGCTACCATCACTCTGGATTTGTGCATGCACTCCTTACATAATCTCACTATGTTTTATTCCTATGCATGCCAGTTATTGTACACAATGGAACTGATCATGTAGAGCAAAAGAGACGAGCCTTGCGTGGCAATAAGATTTCATGCAGACGTCATTCCATGGTAGGCGCAAAGGCAGCCCCCCTCCACCCATTTCGGATCGTAATCAAGAGGAAGATAACTGTTCTAAGGGGGATTCAGAAGGAGAAGACCACTCCTATTTACCCCATGAGGTCTTCGCTCTAACTTGGCATGCTGATGTTGGTAATATCATGCATATGGTGCCTTGCATTGCTTATTGTATACATTAAAGAATATCATCTGCTTAGTTTAGACATGCTTTGTGTCAATGCCATCTGTTTTGTTTCTTTATCGTATATGTGAATCATGCAATGCCATCTTGTCTAGCCAGGCATCATATATGTGAATTTTGCAATGCCACCCTGGTTAGCCAGTCATCTTATATGTGAATTATATCATGCCATCATTTTTTTATTATGTGTTAATTTTGTCAACAATTTTAGTACATTTAATTACTCTTCCTGTGCATTAGCCATTCGACACGGTCATGGAAAAATTTGGAGTGGAAACAAGGTCTTTAGAGTAGACAATGCTATCTGACGAAGCGCATGTCTTGCTGGTTACCGATAGCTCCTCAGAGGAGGATTCAGAGACAGATGACCAGTCATATTTCCCCCCTGAGGTGCATGCCCTAACTTGGCAGGGTTATGTTACTCATATCGTGTGTATAGTATCTTGCATTGCTATGTCATTTGCTTAGTTTAGACATGCTTTGTGTGAATGCCACCTGTTGAGTGTCTAATTACCATATATGTGAATTATGCAATGCCATCTTGTTGCAAGACATTATATATGTGAATTATGCAATGTTATCTTGTTGCAAGGCATTATGTATGTGAATTATGCAATGCCATGCTGTTTAGGCAAGCGTCATATATGTGAATTATATCATGCCATCCTTTTTTTTGTATTTCTCATTGCTTTTGTCGACAATGTTTGTATATTCAACTACTCTTCCTGTGCATCAGCCATTTGAATTGGTGATGGAGAAATCTGGAGTGAAAACAAGGTCTTCAGAGCAGACAATGCTACCTGCTGAAGCAGATATCTTGCTGGTTACATATAGCTCTTCAGAGGAGGATTCAGAGGCAGATGACCAGTCCTATTATCCCTCTAAGGTGTATGCTCAAACTTGGCAGGGTTATATTACTCATATAGTGCATATGTTGTATTGCAATGCTTATTTTTTACATCATATACATAATATTGAATGCCATCTCCTTAGTTGACACATCATATAAGCAATTGCCCTCTGCTCACTTCCTTAGTATATAAATCATATATTTGAATTATGTCATGCCATGATGTTTACATAGACAGCATGTATCATAATTATGGCATGCCAACCCATTTTCTAAAGACATAATATAGTTATATCATCCCATCCTGTTTACATAGTCATCATATTTTAAATTATGTCATTCTATCCGTGAATTATATCATGCCATCATGTTTCCATCAATGCCATGTTTGTGATTTATGGCATGCCAACCACTTTAATAGACACATCGTATAGTTATATCATGTCATCCTGTTTACATAGTCATCACATTTTGAAGTATGTCATTCTATCCTGTTTAGTTAGCCATCATACATGTGAAATTGTGTCATGCTATCCTGTTTAATTAGCCATCATATATGTGAAATTATGTCCTGCTATTCTGTTTGCTTAGACAGCATAAATGTGAATTATTTCATGCCCTGTTTTCTTCCCTACTATCCATTGCAGCTGTCTATTTTACAATGTCTGTACATTCAATTACTTTTCTTGTTTATCAGCCATTTTAATTGGAGGGAGTGATGGCAGTATCTGTGGGAGTAAAAACACGGTCTTCAGAAAAGATCGTGCTACCTGTCGATGCAGATAGAACCATGGTTGTACTTGCCCAAGAATCAGCCCCACCACACATAACCCACACTCATGCAGATTGTACCCCTACCCAGTTGGACAGAGAACTAGCTACACCCCTTCTAACCCCAACCCCAGCAGATATGACATAGCACCGTCTCCACCACAGAGCACCCAAACACGAGCAGTTAGTAAGGCAACTGTAGTGCCCAAATCACGAGGACCACCACTCCAAACCCGAAGTCAATGCTTAAAGCAGAAGAAGAATTTTTCTCAGGTCAGGTTCCGTAGCTATGGTTCATACTACTTTGCTCTTGCATCACTATATTTACTGATACCAACCAATTTCAAATTTGAAGGATGCAATTGAAACTCCAATGGCGCAACAGGTATGTTTTAAACCTGTTTCTTCAATGTGTTTGGCTGTTTGCTGTTGTAACTTGCTCTATGTTGATTTCAGTTTCAATTGAATAAACAGTTATGTTGTCATGCCATGCACATTACAAGTGTTGTTATTGCTGTGTAGTTTCCCACACTTATATTCTATCTATGCTGCTTTGTCTTAAATAGATATGATTCGAACTATATCTATCTTGATTTGGCAACATAAACTAGAATGATATAGACCATATAGTGACCATACTACATAGATATATGTTTGTTTCATGTTGTTATCCTGTCCACCTTACTACTGAACTGGTTTACCAAAATGAGTTTCATATACTACATTGTAAACCTGAGATGTGTTTGTTTGTTTCCCTTCTAGAACGTGGATAAAATATTGGAGAAGAGTACCCTGTTATGCAATGGTAAAGGAAGTAATGCAGATAAGGTTCAAGATAGTGAGACATCCCTATTGGTCTCCAAGAAAGCTGATAAAAACTATATTGAGGACACTGAGACAACCCCAAAGTCCTGTCTTGATGTAGTGTTCGAGTTACTGGCTACCACTGCTGGCACCAGCTCTTCGAACTCGTTGCCTTAATCAGTTCGGCTTCTTGAGTCTCAACTGCAAGTTGAAAGACATCGATCAGATGTTATGCGACAGGAAGCTGAAGGACTAAGGAAGTCCCTGCAGAATTCAGATGCATACTTTCTGGTGCAACAGTAGGCGCTGGAGGACTTAAGCGCCAAACAAGAGAAAGTTAATAAGCTTGCTAAGCATCTTGCCAACATTATGGGTACCCAAGATATTGTTTCTTGATCTCTTCTGAAGTGGTTTCAGTTCTGGATTTGTTTTGCTGCGGCGTTTATATGCTATTGTGTTCCCTATATTTGCACTGGTGGCGAACTTTGATGCCCAGTGGATGTAATATGTGTAATAGCGGTGATAGCCTAGTGTAAGTTTCTTGCTTATTTATTTCCTTGTTGTCTTGTTTATTTGTTTGCTTGTAGTCAGTGCAGTTCTTTTTCTGCGATTTGCTAGTGGCTGCAACAACCTATTTTTTTAAACTAGGCCACAATAACCATGGGCTAATATTTACTATAGTGACACTGCACCTATGGGCCGTAGAAACAGTGGGCCTTCTACGGGCCGTATAAACAGTGGGTCTTCCACGGGCCGTAGAAACAATGGGCCTTCTACGGGCCGTAGAAAAAATGGGCCTTCTACGGGTCGTATCATCAATGGGCCTTATACGGCCAGTATGATCGATTGGCCAAACATGGGCCAATAACAGGCTGCATTATGGCCGTAAACGGGCTAGAGTTGGAATTGTCCGTTCATGGGCCGACCATAACGGGCCATCGTTAATAGGCCGTATTTCATGACGCTACGAAAACGGCCCAACGTGTTAATGGACCACAAACGGGCCGACTGTAACCACGGGCTGAATTTGGCCCATAAGCAGAAAATGACAGTAACAGGCCGTAAGTAAACGAATGCTGGAAATGAGCCCAAGAATAAATGGGCTCTGAGAAGGCCAAAAGATAACATGGGCTGGAAATGGCCCAACGGAATAACGGGCCCTTAATGGGTATAAAGTGATACATTGTTCATTACGGGCCTGTTTCACCACGGGCCGTTAATGGGTGTAAAGTAATACACTGTTCATTATGGGCCAGTTTCACCATGGGCCGTTAATAGGCCAAGAGTTGCATAGGGCCTCATATGGGCCGAAAGACGTCATGGGCCATACATGGGCCCGAAGTGAAAATGGGCTGGAATCATATTGGGTGGCCCAAATGATGCTACTGGGCCTAATTCAGATAGGGCGTAACGGGCCTTGGGTTAGCGGGCTGTAAATGGGATATATGCGAACAGGCCATTAATAGGCTTTACATGGGCCGACCCACCACCTTTTTACCAAGTCAAATGGGCTGGCCTTTTCACATGAATGGGCCTCTATTGGGCCGTGCCACGTGTCGATGTATCATAGGCGCCTTCTATCCAATGAGTGGATGACATCTGTCCCAACGGTGAGCCGACACGTGTTTCCTCCAGCCAATGATGAGTTTACACGTGGAAAATCCCCATTGGTCGGGGCTGTTAACGGGTTATCGGATCCAAAACCCGACCAGATAGCTTAACGGCATTCCGTTACGGTGGATGCCACGTGTCGGTCACCCTTGACGAAAGCACTTCTGTGACGCGCGATTTATCGTCATGGAAGTGGACACTTCCGTGATGATAATTTTGGTAATGTCATGGAACACTTGTAAGACAACACATGTATGACTATCTTGATTTTGTCATAAATTTTTCATGGATGTACATGCATGACAAAAAACGCGACCTACTATGACAAACACGTATCATCACGGAAGTGTATTTTTTTTGTAGTGATTAGATTGCTTGCTTACTTTGTGCAGTACAAAAATAGAAACTTTGGCTGTAGCGTGTGAATTTACATTTTTTACTAGAAATTCAAATGGGTCTGAAACTTTTTGCACATTACTTCTATACAAATTGTTTAAATTTTTATATTTTTTATAGAATTTTTTGGAGTTACATAAGTTTAATAAATGTCTAGATTACTACAGGCTGTCCTGTTTTTCACATATTCTGTTTTCTATGTGTTGATCGCTAATTTTGATGAATCTATGGGTATTATCGGGGGGAATGAACCATGATGAAGTTGGAATACAGTATATATAGTGCTAATATGAAGTTGGAATGAGTTTACAATAGTACCTAGAGGTAGTGATTTGCTTTCTTATACTAACGGATCTCACAAAGTTTTTTGTTAAAGTTTTGTGTGGATGAAGTGTTCGAAGAACAAGGAGTTACCGATGTGAGAAGAACAAAGAGAGGAAAGAGTTAAAGTAAATATTTCAAGAATACTCAAGCATCTAAGCTTGGGGATGCCCCGGTTGGCATCCCATCTTTCCTCTTCAACAATTATCGGTATAGCTTGGTTTTTGTTTTGTTCACATCATTTGTGTCCTTTGTGTTTTTTTATTTAAGAACCATGCTAGTATCTCATTGATTTATAGAATGCTTCATGTGCTTCACTTATATCTTTTGAGTATGATCTTATAGAATGCTCTTTGTGCTTCACTTAAATCCTTTGAGTATGGTTTTATAGAATGCTTCGTGTGCTTCACTTATATATTTTGAGCTTGGATGTTGGTTAGTCTATATTAATTGTAGAATGCGCCATGAACTTCACTTATATCTTTTGGAGTATGAATAATACTATCATACAAAGTAGGTTTGTAAGAGTGTCAACTTTAGGAATTAGTGATCCCACTATTTTGGAGGGTGTTGAATCTTAGTGTCATATTTATGAAAGTGGATTTGGAAGAGTGTCAACTTTAGTTAGTAATGATTCCACTATTTCGGAAGAGGTTCCAATTGATTATGAGAACGAAGTTGTTATCTATGATGATTATTGTGATGACATGTATGCTATAAAGAATATGTTAACCATGAAACTTGTAATCATGCTCTTAATTTTTAATTGGATTATGCCTCACATGCAGTTATTTTGTTGAGTTTTCTCCCACTATTCCGAATGAGAAGAATTTTGCTTATGTGGAGAATAGTAAAATTTCTATGCTTGTAGATCATGAAAAGAATGATTTATGTGAAGGTTCTATTTTTGAATTCATTCATGATGCTACTGGAAATTATTATGAGGGAGGAATAGATGCTTGTAGGAGTTGCAATAATATCAAGTTTCCTCTCTATGTGCTTAAAGTTTTGAAGTTTTACTTGTTTCGCCTTCCTATGCTAGTTGATTCTTGTTCTTATAAAATGTGTGCTCACAAAATCTCTAGGCATAGGAAGTGGGTTAGGTTTAAATTTGCTAGTCATATTCTTCATGATGCTCTCTTTATGTTTCAATTCTTATCTTTTATGTGAGCATCATTGAAATCATCATGCCTAGCTAAAAGGCATTAAAGAAAAGCGCTTGTTGGGAGGCCACCCAATATTTACCCTTACTGTTTTTGTGTGTCCACATGATTAAGCTACTGTAGTAGTCATGTTTTATAGCTTTTGTTTCAATAAAGTGCCAAGTAAGACCTTTTGGAAGACTTGGGCGAAGTTAATGTGATCTTGCTGTAAAAAACAAAAACTTTATGCTCACGAGATTAGCTGTCATTTTTTACAGAAGAGTGATTTTGAGTTGATTATTTTTTCATAAGATTAATAGACAAATTACACACTTCCCGCAATTTATTTTATAATTTTTGGAGTAGCAGAAGTATGGTTGTTGTTCAGATCATTACAAACTGTTCTGTTTCTGATAGATTCCGTTTTTCAATGCATAGTTTGCTTGTTTTCTATTTTCTGTGGCTTATATTTCTCAATATAAATTGTATAAATGATATGGTACAGAAGGAACTGTGTGAGAACAATTATGAATCTTGTCTTTGACAGTACCAAAGTGAATGTTTTACTCTTTATCATACTAACCCATCTCACGAAGTTCCGTTATGTTTTGTGTGATTGAAGTTTTCAAGTTTTGAGTGAGATATCGATATGAGGAGAATAAGGAGTGGAAAGACCCAAAGCTTGGGGATGCCCAAGACACCCCAAGGTAATATTCAAAATAGACTCAAGCGCCTAAGCTTGGGGATGCCCCGGAAGGCATCCCCTCTTTCATCTTCAAAACTATAGGTATACCTTACTCGGAGCTATATTTTTAGTCACATGATATGTGTTTTGCTTGGAGCGTATTTTCAATTTTACTTGCTGTTTGAATAAAATCATTGGATCTGAAATCTTGAAAGAAATAGAATCCTCCCATGGCTAGTTAATTATTTGACTACTCAGTGTTCTTCACTCATATCTTTTTGGAGTAGTTTGTCATTTACTCATGTGCCCCACGTATATCCTATGAGTAAATGGTTGAATGAATAGAATATCATAAATCTGAATTTATATATGTTTCATATGCTTATAACATGGGGAGCAATGACTTCACACATAACAAGTATAGGTAGTAAACTTGTTGAAAGTTAGCAAAGACAAAATTGGTCACTTGAACAATTCATGAAAGAATATTAAAGGAAGAAAAATATCACATATAAATATACTATCTTGGACATCTTTTATAATTGTCAGCACTCACTAAAATATGACATGCTAAAAGGTTGATGTTGGACAAGGAAGACAACTTAATGGGTTATGTTCTCCTATGTCCGAAATGTTATATTGTCTTGAATCATCCAACATGTTGAGCTTGCCTTTCCCTCTCATGGTAGACAAATTCTTTGCACCAAGTAGAGATAATACTTGTGCTTCCAAACATCCCTTAAACCAGTTTTGCCATGAGAGTCCACCATACCTACCTATGGATTGAGTAAGATCCTTCAAGTAAGTTGTTATCGTGCATGCAATAAAAATTGCTCCTTAAATATGTATGATCTATTAGTGCGAAGAAAATAAGCTTTATACCAACTTGTGATAGGGAAGAAATAAAAGCGACGGACTGCCTAATAAATGTCTTTATCACAAGCGGCAATATGAAGTGATGTTCTTTTGCATTAAGATTTTGTGCATCCAACTATAAAAGCGCATGACAACCTCTGCTTCCCTCTGCGAAGGGCCTATCTTTTACTTTTATCTCCTACCCTTATACAAGAGTCATGGTGATCATCACCTTTCCTTTTTACACTTTTTCCTTTGGCAAGCACTTTGCGTTGGAGCGATCCGGATATATATATATTATTGACATTACCCTTGAGGTAAAAGGTTGGGAGGCGAAACTATAAGCCCCTATCTTCCTTTGTGTCAGATTGAAACTTTGAATCCATAAATATCACATGAGTGTGTCAGGACCCCGATCCTATGCCACACCGATCTAGCATGTAACACCTCATATCACTTTGCGGCCTCACACACGGTATTCCCACGGCTGTCGCCTTACCAGGCCCGAGACCGTTTGCGCCTTTTGGCTGACGTATATGATAGTGTCACTAGCATCCATATGACAAAGAACCCGGGCTGAAATGGCTAGTCGTAAACCCAAAGTGACACTAACTTACAGGGACATGCATACATGACCCAACAACAAACGTGTCGGTCATCAACGAGTGAATCCAGGCTGTAGTAACTGGGCTAGCAAGACTCTGGTAAACCGGGCTGTAGCAGGCTAACAGGACACCGGTAGACACCGCGTGACATTTCCCTGAAGGGACAGACACAGGAAGGAAGAAGGACACATGCCGGCCAGCCTAAGTGTTCCGGAGCAGTAGCAAGCTACCAAGGCTCAGTGGAAGCACTAGGAGACATTTCCAGGTAAGAGAGGCTGCCAAGGATAAACAACTAGATAGTCAGATCCTACACATACCAAGCATTTCAATAACATACACACAATATGCTTGATATGTGCAAATACAACATGGCATCACAACATGACTCTACAACTCAAGTATTTTATTCAATAGGCTCGAAGGAGTGAGATATTACAAACATGGGTCTCATGACCCAACATTCAGAGCATACAAGTCAAAGCACAAGCGAAAGCTTAACATGTCTGAGTACAAACATATACAAATTAAAAAGGATGAGAAGCCTGACTATCTACCAGACCCTGCCGAGGGCACAAGATCGTAGCTGAGGTAACAAGCTAAACTCGAAGTCCACGCGGAACTACTAGTGAGACGGAAGTCTCTGCAAAAACATAAAATAGGCAAACATGAGTACAAATGTACCCAGCAAGACTTACATCAAAACTAACTACATATGCATCATTATCAACAAAAGGGATGGTGGGGTTTAACTGAAGCAAGCCAGTTTTGACTCGGTGGCTATCCTGAACAACGACTGCAAGTAACTCTTTGAGGTGGCGCACACGAGTCCACATATTCATCATATCAATACACCACTATGGATCCGCTCCCGTCTCCCAATGAGAACTCCATCCATAGCACTCACGCTTATCTTGCACATTTTAGAGTATCCACTTTCACTTGTCTATGAACTGTATAGGCAACCCAGAGGTCCTTTACCGCAGACGCGACTATTCAAATAGATGATGTTAACCCTGCAGGGGTGTACTTCTTCATACATGTTTCCACCACTTAGCGTCTGCACACGACATGTGCTCGACAGACTTCAAGCGAAAGCCGACGTGGGTGTAGATCACGACCTACCCAAACACTCAAGTCTCTAGTCCAGATTTATCACCTATTCAGGTTCCATCCACAGGGAGTCCGGTCGAAGTTTCCACATACGGCCCTGAACGATGTGTGCAGGGTTCCCGAGACACCAAATTGGCGCCCGGTACACCGTGCCATGTGCCTACCGCATCACAGCCCACCCCTCGGGTCAGTGCTGCGCACGGCCTCCAGCATACTACAAACACTAGAAACTACTTGCAACTTCTGGACAGAGGACGAGGGTGGTTAAGAAGTCGAGCGGGGTCATATTTTAGGGCCCAATGCATGGTATTAGCTATTTCATGGATCACAAACACAAAACTCAGTTCCTGAGGATGGCTTCAATGAGACAACCCACCATGTACTCCTACATGGCCTCTCACCGTTACCTTTACCAAATCGTGTTCACACACTTAGCTCACACACAGTAGGACATGTTCATCATTGTTCCAATTCATCCCCGATGAATCAGACCTGACACAACTCTAAGCATAGCAGTCATGAAAAAAAAGCATGAATGAGTAGGCACATCAGGGCTCAACAACACCTACTCATGCTAGTGGGTTTCATCTATTTACTGTGGAAATTATAGGTCATGCAGAGGAAAAGGGGTTCAGCTACCGCAGCAAGTAACAGATGAATCTATGTTGCCCTAATGAAGTAAAAGAGAGCAGGAGCAAGAGAGTGGGATTGTATCAGAATGAACAAGGGGGTTTTGCTTGCCTGGCACTTCTGAAGATAGTATAGCTCTTCATCGGTGTCATTGAACTCATCGTCGGAACCACATCTATCGAGAGGGGACAAACACCAGCAAACAACGAAGAACACAATCAATGCAATGCACAATATGATGCATGATCATGACATGGCAATATGCTGTGGTTTGAGCTAATGCAACTAGCAGCAAGTTAAATGGAGTTGGTTTGAATCTAAGATTCAATTTCAAATTCCATATATGACATTTCAAATGCCATTAATTCAAATTTTTGTATACATCAGCTTTAAATTGTTCAAACATGCATGATAATGCCGTAAACAGATTCTCTGGATTTTTTTGATAATTTTTCATATATATAACTTATTTCATTTGGAGTTACGGTTGAATTTCTATGATTTTTAGAAGTTTTGGGAATTTTCTGAATTTCCTGAATCAGAATAAGTCCAGAAAAACCTATTACTGCGTCAGCAATGCGTCATGCTGACCTCAGCAGGTCAACAAGCATCGTCCAGGTCAAACCTGGCCTGTGGGGCCCGCACGTCAGTGTAACAGGGCAAGAACAGAGGAACATTGCAAGATAAATAGATCAAGTCGGCCAAACAAAACCCAAATATTAGAGAAGAAATACGAGGCTATAAGAGATCACACATATAAGAGATCAAAGAACTCAAATAACTTTCATGGATATAAAAAGATATAACTGATCATGAACTCGAAGTTCATCAGATCCCAACAAACACACCGCAAAAAGACTTACATCATATGGATCTCCAAGAGACCATTGTATTGATAATCAAGAGAGAGAGAGAGATAGAGAGAGAGAGGAAGCCATCTAGCTACTAACTCCGGACCAGAAGGTCTACAAAGAACTACTCACGCATCATCGGAGAAGCACCAATGGAAGTGGTGAACCCCTCTGTGATGGTGTCTAGATTGGATCTCGTAGTTCTGGAGTCTGCGGCGGTTGGATGTAAATTTTGTCGACTCCTCTAGGGTTTCTGGAATATTGGGGTATTTATAGAGCAAAGAGTCGGACCAGGGGCACCCGAGGTGGGCACAACCCACAAGGGCGCGCCTGGGCCTCCTGGCGCACCCTGGTGGGTTGTCCCCTCCTCGGGACTCCCCCCAGGTGCAACCAGGGCCCGTTGTGTTTCTTCTGGCCCATAAGAAATCATTGTAAATTGGCATGACATTTGGACTCCTTCTGATATTGATTTCCTGCGATGTAAAAAACATGCAGAAAACAGCAACTGGCACTTGGCACTATGTTTATAGGTTAGTACAAAAAATGATATAAAATGACTATATAATGATTATAAAACATCCAAGATTGGTAATAAAATAGCACGGAATAATAAAAAATTATAGATATGCTGGAGATGTATCAGCAGCCGGCACGAAGATGGAGTTGGACTCCGGAAAGGCTTGATAGACGGCTTGCGGAGGCACTCGAGGGAGACGTCGGCTGGTATGGCTTGCTGGGTGGAGCCAATGCGGGCGAGAGCATCTGTTGCATAGTTGTCGGCCCATGGCACGTGGATGAACTTGCACCCGTCGAAGTGGTCTCTCATCTGCTGGACGAGGAAGCGGTAGCTTGCCATGTTGGCATCCTTGGCATCCCAGTCGCCGAACGACTGCTGGACCACCAAGTCCGAGTCGCTGTAGTAGAGGATGCGGCGAATGCCAAATTCTTTGGCCAGTCGGAGCCCGAAGATGATCGCTTCTTACTCGGCTACATTGTTGGAGGCAGCGAAATGGATCTGCAGCGTATACTTCAGCTTGCCGCCTTTGGGAGAGGTGAGGACGATGTCGGCTCCCAAGCCGGTGCACATCTTCAAGCCGTCAAAGTGCATCTGCCAATGCATAGAATCCGGCACTAGCGGCAAATACCGGGACTCGACCCAGTCGACAAGGAAGTCTTCCAGTGCTTGGGACTTGATGGTCGTGCGGGGCTGGTAGAAGATAGTGTGGGGAGCCAACTCTATGGCCCACTTGGCCACCAGTCCTGAGGCATCTCTATTTCCCTTGATTTTGGGAAGGGGAGCGGTGCAAACAACTGTGATGGAGTGCCCCTGAAAGTATTGCTTCAGCTTCTTGGCGGCAAAGTACACACCGTAGCACATCTTCTGGTAATGGGGGTAGTTCTGCTTGTAGGCCGATAAGACCTTGCTCAGATAGTACATCGGCCTCTAGACCGAGTGGCCTTGCCGGCTTCTAGGCGCTCGACTACAATCACCGTGCTGATGACTGGTTGGTGGCGGCGATGCAGAGGAGCATGGGCTCTTTAGCAGCTGGAGCCGCCCGAATAGGCGGTATTGACATCACACGCTTGAGCTAGAGGAAGGCGGCGGCCTCCTGGTCATTCCATTCGAAGCAACTAGTTTTCTTCATTAGCTGGTACAGGGGGAGTGCCTTCTCGCCCAGCCGAGTGATGAAGCGGCTGAGGGATGCCAGGCACCCGGTGAACTTCTGGACATCATGCAACTTGGTGGGTTTCTCCATCCTCTCGATGGCCTTGATCTTCACAGGGTTGCACTCGATGCTGCACTCTGAGACAAGGAAGCCCAGGAGCTGGCCGGCTGGTACACCAAAGACACACTTGTCCGGATTGAGCTTGATGTTGAAACAACGCACGTTCTCAAAGGTCTCCTTCAGGCCTTCCATGAGGGTGCCACGGTTTTCTGTCTTCACCACAATGTCGTCCATGTAAACGTGGGCATTGCGTCTGAGTTGCTTCAACAAGCACTTCTGCATATAGCATTGGATGGTGGCGCTGGCATTTCTCAAGCCGAACGTCATGGTGATGTAGCAGAAAGCGCTGAATGGCGTGATGAAGGCGGTCTTCAGGCGATCAGTCGGATTCAGCTTGAACTGGTGGTAGCCGGAATAGCCGTCAAGAAAAGACAACAGCTCGCATCCGGCTGTGGAGTCGATCACTTGGTCCATTCGTGGCAGGGCGAATGGATCTTTGGGGTAGGCTTTGTTGAGACCGGTATATTCAATGCACATACGCCACTTATTGGTCTTCTTCAACACGAGGACCGGGTTGGCAAGCCAATCCGGGTGGAACACTTCCATAATGAATCCGGCTGCTAGCAGTCAGACGACTTATTCCAACAATCCTTCTCTTTTCTTTTGACAGGCGGTGGAGGGGTTGCTTGACCGGCTTGGCATCCGACCTTACATGAAGTTTGTGCTCGGCGAGATCCGTCGGGACACCCGGCATGTCTTTAGGGGACCACGCAAAGATGTCTTGATTATCATGGAGGAAATCGATGAGCTCGCCTTCCTATTTGCCGTCAAGGCTAGTGCCCATGACAACAAACCTATTCGGGTGCTACGAGTCCAATGGGATCTGCTTGGTCTCTCTGGCCAGCCGGAAGGAGGCCCCTGCTTTAGCTTCCTTGGGATCAGTCGGCATGGCCGGCTTCTCGCTGGCCATGGCTACCATCCGATCAAGGAGCCGTCTTTCTTGAGTGATGACGAGGGACTCGGCCAGCCGGTTGCTGGCGGCAGCATAATCTTGTGACTTCTTGTAATCTCCAGTAGTGGTGATGATGCCCTTGGTGCCTGGCATCTTGGCCTTCAGGTATGCATAGTGCAGGATCATCATGAACTTGGCCAGCGCGGGGCAGCCAAAGAGCGCGTTGTAGGGGCTTTCAAGGTCGACCACCTCAAACCAAATTGGCTCGCGGCAGAAGTGATCCCTATTGCCGAAGAGGACGTCAATCTTTATCTTGACAATTGGGGAGCAGGACAGGCCGGGAACTATGCCATGGAAGACGGTCCAGCTTGGCTGAAGCTGCTTGGCCTTGATACCCAACTTCTCCATGGTCTCACAGTACAAAATATTGATGCTGCTGCCGACATCTATCAGAACTCTGCCAAAACAGCAGTTCCGCCTCTCTATTGCAAAGGTTGCATCGAGCACCAGGGAGTATGAACCTGGGTTGGGCATCATAGCGAGGTGGTCAGCTTGGCTCCAAGTGATGGGCCTCTCAGACCAATGCATGTGGGTGGGAGCTTCTATGATGACAGTGTTGACCTCTTGGTGTTGCTGCCGCCTGCTATGCCTGTCGCCGGCTTCACTTGTGAAGACGACGTAAGCGGCACGCTCTTCGGGGAACTCATCTTGAATGCGCCGACAGGTCGAGCTGCCGGCTGCTGAGCGGCTGGAGCTGGATGGCCGGCTGGCGGCGGAGGCGGGAGGGCCTCACTCTTGGCGATCCGAGCTAGCCAATTGCACTACCACATGGTGTGGTTGGATGGCTTTGCGCCGTTGTGGAACTTGCACGGGGCATCAAGGGCTCGCTCGAAGGAGAGGGCAGGCAGCCATGCTCCCTTGCCGGTTTTCTGCCGCTTGGAGTTGGGCTGACCAGTCGGCTACTGATCTTCCACTTCTGCTACCTACTGGCTGCTAGAAGCTGGCTGCTGGGCCTTGTGCTTGCTGTTGTTTTGCTGGCACCAGTTGGCGTCGCCAGCCGACGTTCAGGAAGTCGGGGGAGCACCTTCCCGGATGCATCCCACTCGGAGCTCCGACTTCATGGAGGAGTCGGCCATGGCGTACTTGTCCGCTATGATCAGCGGCTCGTCAAGGGTTGCCGTCTCATCACAGAGGAGCTTGTGCTTGAGCAAGGTGCCCTCTTGGCACCCTGCAGTGAAGTATTCTATGTCCTGCACCTTATGCACCCCTTCACAGGAGTTGCGCAGCTCTCCCCACCGCATTTTGTGGGTGGACTCAGTCGGGCCTTGGACGCACATGGAGAGCTGGCGAGGCTTGGGCGGCCGCTTGTATGTGCTGGTGAAGTTGCGGATGAACTCTTCGGTGAAGTCAAGCCAGCTGTTGATGTTGTACGGCTTGAGACTGTTCAGCCATGTCCAGGTCGTGCCCTGGAGGATGAGTGGGACATACTTCACGGCAACGCGCCTGTTGCCACTTGTTATGTTAACTGCGATGGAGTAGTCCACCAGCCAATCTTCCCGCTTCATAGAGCCATTGTACTTGGGAGTTTCTCGTGCGAGCGAGAACCCTTTGGGAAAGGGCTCGTCGCATATGCGGGGGCCGAAGCAAGGCGGGCCAACTGCATCTTCTTCTTCTATCGCCAGGGATCGAGCAAGTCAGTCGATCTGGTGGTGGGCGTCATTCTCTCTGATTCCTTCGCGGTGACCCAGCCGGTCTCCCAGAGTAGGATGCCCAACAGGCGGCGGGGAGGCACGCCTCTCCCTGTGCGGGGGAGGCGGGAAGTCGTTGCACCGTTCCACTGCTCTTGGGCGGTCGTCGTGGTCGCGCTCGATCATGAGGTGCATGCGCCGACTGCGTCTAGCAGCCGGCTCCGTGTCCCCTCGGCCGTGAACACCGCCTGCCGGGGACCGAGAGGTCGCGCCGTGCTCACAGCGGGGGTGACGGTTCTCATCTTGCACGCCGGGTTCCGCCGCACGGCAGGCAGCTTCCTGCTGGAAGGCAGCGGCGTCAAGGAGCTGCTGAAGGCGCTCCATCATGTGGCGCTTCTCGTTGCCCTCTAGGTTGTCCAACTCTTCTTCTGCCGCCTGGGCACGCACAGGTTCTCCATGGGGGTGGCATAGATAGGGCGGTCGGCCCTGAATATGCTGGTGATGGCGGCGCCACGCTGTCAGACAACGCCCAGCCGGCTGGGCTCTCTAGCAGCTTGAGTGCCGCCTACAGCGCGGTCGATCTCATGCTGGTAGGCGTCAGTAAGGCGCCTCGCGGCACGCAACTAGTTGGTGCTGTCGAGGAGCGAGAGGCGGTGTGCCTCCAGCGTCGCGCTATCCGTGCCGTCCTCCATCGGAGTGGCGAGGGCTTGCAGGGCTACCTGGATCGGGTCCTGGTACACTCCAGCAGAGGCTCCATCCTGACTGATGACTGGCTCCTCTTGAGGGTGCTGGCGCTGGTGACGCTGTCCGCACGAGGGAGCGGGTCGTCGATGATCTCTATGTGGTCGGGGTAGGCATCAGCATCTGCCGCGTCGGAGTGGATGATCATCTCGATGGGCGGATCGGTGGAGCTGACGGACTCCAGGTCAAAGGCGGGCTCGTCGGCAATGTTGAGCTTGCCGAGGAGATCGACAAGGCAGCTGTCGGAGCAAGCCAAACCCGCTTTGGGGGCAGGCTCGTCGGCAAGGTGGACTCCGCCGAGTAGATCGGCGAGGGAGCTCGCGGAGCAGCAGGCCTCCATGCCACGCAAAGCATCGGCGCAAGCGCCATCGGGCGAGCCAGGCTGGCTGCGCTCACGGGGAAGGAAACGGGTTCCATCCAGAATGTGTTTCAGGCCAACAGTGCGCCTTGCCCCATGGTGGGTGCTATGGAGGATATAACTAATGAGTATAAACCGGCCAGGAGGGTCCGGTTCACCCTTGACTATGTTAAAGCCCATGAAGATCCGGAAGATGGCGCTTTACTAGAGGAAACATAGAAGCCCGAAGCCCAAAGGCGGATTAGGGCCCATAGTGGTAAACCGCCATGACTATGTAAACTTGTAGTATAAGTTAGGAAAGGAGAGACCGAGCCAGACACTTTGTATGAGTTGGCATCGGGGCTCTGTAAACCGGCCGGGCGTCAACCTGTGTATATAAAGGGGCGACTCGGCGGCGGTTTAGGGACAACAGACAACAACTCGAGACTCAGGCAAGCGTATTCCGCTCCCTGATCATCGAAACCCAATCAATCCCATCACGAACTAGAAGTAGGCTTTTACCTTCATCCAAGGGGCCGAACTAGTATAACTCCCGTGTCCCTTGTCCGGTTTAACCCCTTCAAGCTAGCCCGTTGCGATGGCTCCACGACTAAGTCCTTTCATGAGGACATCTGACGTGATAATTCCACGACAGTTGGCGCCCACCGTGGGGCTATCGCACGATGGTGTCGAGTTCTTGAAGGGCTGCTCTGAAGGGCTTAAGGGGTACGTGATCAGCCGGATGACCAAAAGTCGTTGCGGCAAGCTTTACATTGACGACAAAGGATGGGGCTCCGAGGCTGGCTCAATCGAGTACGGGTACCGGGTCCCCTTCGGCGGAATTCATGTCTTCATTGGCAAGATCGGCGAACCAGGCCCTGAGCCGGACATCTACACCGACCTCGTCGAGACGGCTCAGCGTGCAAGTCCAGCCCGGGTTACGCCCGCCGTGAAGCATGCATTCGTAGGATGTGTCCATGGGATCGGTTCTGAACCGGTGTCTGAGGGCGACACGACGGTATATTCCGACAACGAGTCATACACTGGCGAAACCGAGTCCTTGTACCAGATTCATGACGGTATGCCCGAGGGATATTCTGATGGCAACAGTATTCCGGACCTCCCTGAAGCACCGAGCCGGGTTTCTATTTACATGGCCGACACGCAACCTGTGTTACAGTCTTCATCGACCGCAACAATGACAACCGGATCAGCGGCCGCGGCAGGTACCTCGGCGCGCCGGCCTGCGCAGGTTCTCTCCGGTTAAATGGACGCTTGGGCGACCTTGTTAACCGCGACAGTCACCCCGGATACGCAGGATCAGCACAATGCGGAAGTTGCGAGGCTGAAGGAGCAGATTGCGTAGGCTAAGGCGGACCTGGTGGCTGAGGATAATAGGATGGCTGAGGAACATGCCGCTTTGAATGCTCAAGCACAGTAGATACAAGCACAGAATTACCGGCTCATGCTGGACCGGACCGCGTCAGAGGAGGTGTTACGAAGGAAGTATCGGTCGCGCCTGCCGCCGGTTTACGAAGGATTAAATCTCTTTCAGACCCCAGGCGCTGGGCCGAGCAACCCGGAAGCCGCAGACCGAGCCGAAGCGCCGAGGATCACCCCGGATCAGCCACGGGCAACGGAGCTACCCCGATGGACAGCTAACCCGCCATAGTATGTGCCTACAACACCGGGTCACTTTTCGAGCCCCCTGGAAAACATGATTGCTGCGGCTTCACGCTTGGCAGCCATTCCAATGGAAGG
This sequence comes from Triticum dicoccoides, assembly GCF_002162155.2. Lineage (NCBI taxonomy): Eukaryota > Viridiplantae > Streptophyta > Magnoliopsida > Poales > Poaceae > Triticum > Triticum dicoccoides. The sequence goes on along the minus strand of NC_041381.1, from coordinate 290,054,801 downwards.
AGATTCAATAGAGGCAGTTGAGACACGGCGGGCGAGAGATCTTCTTCAAACCGCCGTAGTGCAGCAACAGGCCTATTCGTATAGCCGGGACAAGATCCATTCAACCCCCCGTCCGAGCCCAAGTTATAGCAGGCGGATGGACGAACCAGAGGTGTCTAGCAGCACACGGCATAGCAATGCTCAGGAGGTAGTGGACCATGGCAGGGCTCGAAGGGATGGCACTTTGGATCGTTATCAACCCGCCCCGGTTCAGCCAACAATGTTAGTTGACAGAGGCACCGGGCTTGCTTTCAGTTCCTGGGGAGTACCGTGCCTTATTTCGGCTCTCCGTAACGTACGTCTGCCCAAGGATTTCAAGGGACCACGCAAGGTGCCTAACTATACGGCAGATCAGCCGCCTGAGGCGTGGGTCGAGACTTATGAGATGGCAATGGAGATGCTGGATGTGGATGAAGCAGCTTGTGCAAAGTACTTCACGATGATGTTGGAAGGACCAGCCCGCACTTGGTTGAAAAATCTGCCAGCTAATTCCATCGAGTCATGGGATCAGTTGAAGGCCCAGTTTATAGCCAATTTTAAGGATACGTGCAAACAGCCCATGTCCATTGTAGATCTGGATGCTTGCGTTCAGGGTGAGAACGAGTCGACAACTCATTGGGTGCGCCGGGTCTCAGAAGTTTTGCACTCGTCCGACCGGATTAACGCTGGCCAAGCGATTATCACGCTGGAACGTAATTGCCTATTTAAGTCACTGAAGGAGAAGTTGGGACGGCTCAAGCGCCACTGCAATGACCTGGGAACCCTCATGGCAGCCTTGGTAAAATATGTCGATTATGATAATACCAAGGATCCCGATTCTGATAATGAGAAACCGGAGAAGGGAAAGAGGAACGGCAGTACGAAGGGACAGCAGCACAACCAGGCAGGCCATGGGAATAATGGTAAGCGTAAAGCGGATTCAGATTTTGTGGCGAATGCTAATGTGCAGCGTCGTAGGGGTAAACCGCCCCAGCGTGGTGGGACGATGAATCTGGAGTGTTTGTTGAATCAGCCCTGTCCAAAGCATGGAACCAAAGAGGTCCCTGCAACACATCTCTAGAAGGATTGTAACATCATGAAGGAGTTCAAAAATTTTGATCTCTTCCGGTATGATCAGGGCCCGTCGGGCGGTTTAGGTCCAAGTTTTCATGGTGGCAGCGGTTCAGGCTCTGGGTTTCAGAATAATCATAGTAACCAGAACAACCAAGGTGGTAATAACCAACAAAGTGGTCAAGGGAATCAGCATCAGTCGGGTTACCAGAGTCACCCGAAGCAGATGAATGGTGGACAATATCATGTATTCACCACTAGTCTGTGCAAGCGTGATCTGAAGCTGCATAAGAGGGCAGTCAATGCGGTTGAACCGGCAGTTCCACGCTATCTGCGCTGGTCGGAACAACCTATCGTGTGGAGTAGGGAGGTTCAGCCGCCCCGGGTTGACAATCCGGGTCAGCTAGCTCTGGTGGTGGCACCTCAGGTGGGAGGTTACAAGTTCACCAAAGTACTTATGGATGGAGGAAGCAGCATTAATATCCTGTATTATGAGACATTCCGCCGAATGGGGTTGACAGATAAAAATCTTAAACCGTCCAATACTGTTTTCCATGGCGTGGTACTAGGAAAGTCGGCATATCCAGTGAGCAAGATTGCCTTGGAAGTTGTGTTTGGGGACGAACGTGATTACCGGTCTGAGACATTGACTTTTGAGGTGGTGAGAATCCAGAGCCCGTATCACGCACTGTTCGGACGACCAGCTTATGCAAAATTCATGGCCATGCCTTGTTATATTTACTTGCAGCTCAAGATGCCGGGTCACAAAGGAACCATCACGGTTCATGGAAGTCGGAAAATCGCTTTGGATTCCGAAGAGAGTGATGCGGCTTACGCTGAGTCGGTTTGTGCTACAGAGGAGTTAAAGTTTTACAAGGAGAATGTTGACCCGGCAGATATGACCCCTCTGAAGAAGCCCACCACTGAGCATGACCCAACCCTACAATTCAAACCGGTTGACGAGACGAAGCTTGTTGACTTTGTACCTGGCGATTCATCCAAGCAGTTCAGCATCAGCACCAATCTGGATCCAAAATAGGAAAGCGCGCTCATCGAGTTCATCCGTGAGAACCGGGACATCTTTGCATGGAAGCCTTCTGACATGCCAGGTGTACCGAGGGAACTCGGTGAGCACACTCTTAATATTGATTCCAAGTTTAAACCGATCAAGCAATTTCTTCATTGCTTTAATGAAGAGAGACGCAAGGCAATTGGGGAGGAGGTAGCCCGGCTGTTGGCTGCTGGGTTTATCGTTGAAGTGTTTCATCCTGAATGGTTGGCTAATACGGTGCTGGTTCATAAGAAAAACGGGACTTGGCGTATGTGTGTGGACTACACGGACTTAAATAAGGCTTGCCCAGCTGGTCCTTTTGCTCTCCCGCGTATTGATCAGATCATTGATGCGACGGCGGGTTGTGAGCGCCTGAGTTTTTTGGATGCTTACTCAGGGTACCATCAGATCAAAATGGCAGTTAAGGACCAGGAGAAGACAGGTTTCATCACTCCCTTTGGAGCCTTCTGCTATTTTTCTATGCCCTTTGGGCTCAAGAGTGCTCAGGCAACTTATCAACATTGTGTGCAAAATTGTCTTCACACGCGGATTGGACGTAATGTTCATGCCTATGTGGATGACATTGTGGTGAAATCCAGGGAAAAGGAGACATTGATAGCTGATCTCAAGGAGACGTTTGACAACCTCCGGGTTTACAAGATGATGCTTAACCCGGATAAGTGTGTCTTTGGTGTTCCGGCAGGCAAGCTGCTCGGTTTTCTTGTGTCTAACACGGGCATTGAGGCTAATCCGGAAAAGATCAAGGCAATCACATCCTTGGCTAAACCGACATGTATCAATGATGTTCAGCGTCTCGCAGGCCGGATTGCAGCCCTCAGCCGGTTTATCAGTCGTCTGGGTGAGAAGGCGATTCCTTTGTATCAGATGCTGAAGAAGACGGATGATTTCGTTTGGAGTGATGCGGCCAATGCGGCCTTTGAGGAGTTAAAACGGCAGTTGATTGAACCGCCAGTTCTCGCAGCCCCAGTTGATCATGAGCCTTTACTATTATATGTGGCTGCTAATGCCCGAGCGGTCAGTGTGGCAATTGTGGTAGAGCATAAAAAGGCTGGGAAGGAGTATCCGGTTCAACGACCAGTATACTACATCAGTGAAGTTCTGATCGAATCAAAGCAACGCTATCCGCATTGGCAGAAGTTGGCGTATGGGGTTTTTATGGCTAGCCGAAAGCTCAAGCAATATTTTCAAGGTCACCCCATCACAGTGGTTAGTTCTGCTCCCTTGGGCGATATCATCCAAAACAGAGAAGCAACTGGCCGGGTTGCCAAGTGGGCAATTGAGCTTGGTCCACATGGTTTGAAATATGCACCTCGAACAGCCATCAAGTCTCAGGCTCTTGTGGACTTTATCAATGATTGGACCGAGTTGCAAGCACCGGAAGAGAAGCCGGATAATACGTATTGGACAATTCATTTCTATGGATCAAGGAAGTTGGAAGGCTCGGGGGCTGGAGTTGTCCTAACTTCCCCTCGCGGTGATAAAATTTGCTATGTCCTCCGTTTGATGTTTCCTTGTACTAACAATGCAGCTGAGTATGAAGCTCTACTTCATGGTCTCCGTGTGGCTAAAGAGATGAACTTAACTCGAGTTCGTTGTTTCGGAGATTCTGATCTAGTGGCTCAGCAAGTTTCTGGTACTTGGGGTTCTAAGGATCCACTCATGGCGGCTTACAGGCGTGAGGTAGATATTGTGGTGGGTCACTTCAAAGGTTACCAGGTGGAGCATATTGATCGGCACAAAAACGAAGCGGCAGACGCTTTGAGCCGACTTGGATCTCAGTGTAAACCGGTACCTCCTAACACCTTTTTAGATATCTTGCATAACCTGTCTGTTAAATTGCCAACAGAAGAGGATCTGGCTGTTCCTGATCCGGAGGCGCAGCTAGTGGCCGCTTTACACGTCGTGCCAGATTGGACGGTTCCATATCTGGCATATATGAGTCGGGGTGAGCTACCAAATGATCAAGTCCTGGCCCGACAGATAGTCCGGCGCTCTAAGTCCATGGTTATTCACAATGGCGAGTTGCACGGCTGTAGCGTTTCAGGCGTATTTCAGCGTTGTGTTTCGCCGGAGGAAGGCCAAGCGATCCTCCGGGAAATTCATGAAGGGGATTTTGGTCATCATGCCGGTTCAAAGTCCCTGGTTGCAAAAGCTTTTCGTCACGGGTTTTACTGGTTGACAGCTCATGCTGATGCGAAGGATCTGGTAAAGCGATGTGATGCTTGTCAAAAAATTTCACGCAGAGCTCATGTTCCGGCTCAGGAGCTACGGATGATTCCCATCACTTGGCCTTTTGCTACTTGGGGGTTTGATATGGTGGGACCCTTTAAACGTTCCCGGGACAAGAAGACCCACCTGTTGGTGGCAGTTGATAAATTCACCAAGTGGGTTGAAGCGGAGCCTGTTAGCAACTGTGATGCAGCTACGGCGGTTCAATTTCTCAAAAAGATTATTTTCCATTTTGGCTACCCACACAGCATTATCACGGATAATGGTACTAACCTCTCCAAAGGTGAGATGGAGGATTTCTGTCAGAGAGAGCACATCCGGCTTGACCTAGCATCTGTGGCGCACCCTCAATCAAACGGTCAAGCAGAGCAAGCTAATCAAGAAATCTTAAAGGGTCTTAAACCCCGGCTCATGATTCCCTTGAAGAGGACGCCGGGTTGTTGGGTGGAAGAATTACCTTCTGTGTTGTGGAGCATCAACACCACCCCCAATCGATCAACAGGATACACGCCTTTCTTTATGGTCTACGGGGCAGAGGCGGTTCTCCCAAGTGATATACGTCATGATTCTCCCCGGGTTGCTAATTACGTTGAAGCAGACAATGAGCAAGCCCGCCAAGAGACACTGGATTTGCTGGATGAGAGGCGGGATATGGCTTTGGTACGATCGGTGGTTTATCAACAAGACCTGCGGCGGTATCACAGCCGCCGGGTTAGGACAAGAGCCTTTCAAGAAGGTGACTTGGTGCTCCGGCTTATCCAGGATCAGACCGGCATACACAAATTATCCCCGCCTTGGGAAGGACCCTTTGTGGTCAGCAAGATTCTGCACAACGGATCATACTACCTCATTAACGTTCGAGATGACTCACACAAATCTGAGGAGGAGACCCGGCAGCCCTGGAACATAGCTCTCCTACGGCCTTACTACACTTGAGCCACAGGCTCTTTTTTATGTACATATTTTGACAATGTATATATTATCATCAATAAATAAATCAGCATCCTTGCTTTAAAGCAGGGCCTTTGCTGTTTTTCTCAAATATTCTTTGAGCTACATGGGGGTTTCAGCTGACAAAGCAGAGTACTACTCGTTAAACCGGCTATAACGCCACAAAGCTTGGGAGCTTCACACCCAAAGGGCCAAAGAGAATTTTCGATGCTATGCACAACTCAAACATAGGCACCTAATGAGCATAGCTCATCACGCCACAAAAGCTTGGGAGCTTCACACCCAAAGGGCCAAAGAGAGTTTTCGATGCTATGCACAACTCAAACATAGGCACCTAATGAGCATAGATCATCATGCTACTTGGGGGCTCCTTGGTCAAATACCAAGAAGTTTGAATGGACCCTTGTAGCTGGGTATCGACCCACGGCTTGGAAGCCTGGTACATTTATCTAAAACCCTGGGTTAACCTTCCTTCATCAAGTAAGACACTCCTATGCAGGTCATCCTGGCACGGCCCTCCGAACGTTTGACAGTTACTCTCCTTGAGACCCTGCACTTGTCAAAGTTAAAACGGTGATTGGTTAGTTGGAGGTCCATCTTAAAAGGCTTTGTTAAATGGTTCAACTCAGTGGCCTGGCAGCCCAAAAAAAGCCTCGCATTTGGGCCTGGCAGCGCCCAAAAAGCCTCGACTACACAGTTTTCATTTGAGTTTTGGCTGTATTTTATGTTAAACCGATTTTTCTTGGCTTGATCAGTCATCTTCTTCGCCCGGTATTCCTTAAACCGGCTTGGTTTGCAACTACACGTTGATAGACCTTCATTTTAAACTGGAGTTTCTTAACCCGGCTTGGTGTTGACTTCCTGTCAACTGCCCGGATCATCTGGCGTGAATCATCACCCGGTATGACTTAATCTACGACATCAGAAAATGATGGAGATACAAATAATTCAGATTTGGGTTTTTTCACCCTTATCGCAATTCAAGTTGGCCAGCCAACTAACCAGGGATCTTATATTACCGGTATGTATAATTTCATATTTTTATGATTTGATTATCCATCCGGCCTATTTTGGGCATTATGACCCGTCCGGCGGTAAACCGCCAGGACCCTTTGTCTTTTTATGAATACAGGAATTGCATATTATGATACTTGGAACAAATTGACATTGATATGGCAGATGCACGCAAAATATCTCTTGCACAATGGCAGTAGATCATCATAAGTTTTTTGCTATCCTATTACACGGCACTCTAAGGCCCAAAATATGGAATTATTCATGGATCGTTCCTGATATATCAACCGCCTTGACGGATTAAGCTTCATCACCGGGTTGACGTGAGGTAGATGGGTCATCTGGCGTCGGTTCAGCCTCGTCCTCATCCACTGGCTGGAAGTCATTGGTGGTCCAGTCAATCCGGGTCAAGGCCTGAAAGACAGCCTCTTCACTTATAAGCTCAGCCAGATCAACGTCAGGGGCGTAAGTGTGCTTACGGATTGGAGGAATGAGGTTCTGCACTTCAGGAATCACAGCTTCAACCCGTTTGTTGTTTGCATCATAGAACGATCGGTGAAGCGTCAGGTTCGCCTCTTCTGCTAGTTGACTCACCAAAGGACGCATCTCCATTGTTATCCGTTTGAGGGCGTCATTGTCAAATTCTTCGCCATTTTCTTGTGCACTGGGAAGCCTTTGGATATATCAGCCGGATCAAGATCAGCTATCCATGCCTTGGCTCGAGTCAGCGCCAGCAAAGTGCCTTCCTGAGCAGCGGATCGCTTCAGCTCTTCTATTTGCGCTGGCGTCATTGAAAGACGATCCCGCATATCTTTGATAAGTGTTGGTGCCGCATTATCATATGAAGTTGCGCATATAACCCGTTGAGCGCCGGTATACAGCTGTTCAATCAGTGTATATGACGCTTTAAGCTTCTTCCGCATGTCAGAACCTAGGTGAGCGATGCGACTCCCTATATTGGTTCAGGAAATACATGTTAAAACGATGAAATTTCAAAGGGATACAACTTTTGGCAACCACTACTTACCAAATATGGCAGAGGTCATGGCATTGATTTGGCGCTTCAGTCCAGACAATTCTTCTGCCACCGGTTCAAGAGCTGCTTCAGCAGTCTCCGCCCGCTTCACCAGTCCAGCCTTCTCGGTGTCCCAGTTGGCCCGTTCAGACTTAAACCATTCTTTAAGCTGCTCCATGGTGGTTAAGGCGGTTTTCAGCTCCTCCTTGGCCTTGGTGGATTCTGTTTGTTGGGTTTCAAGATTTGCTCGAAGATCAGCAATTTGCGAGATTTGTTGATTTATTTCACTCTGCAACAGTAAGAGAGCATGTTAATATCTTTTCAAAGTCCCAAGCATATAACCAGTTATACACTCGGCACTTGGGGGGCTAATGCGGATCATTTTTTATGCGGGTATTTGAAGTCCCAAGGATTGATACAAGTTTTAATCCTGGCACTTGGGGGCTAATGTGTGTTTGATCAGACATAAAGAAAATTTTACAAGTTACCGCATGAAGAATATGAAGTCCCGGTTTGACTTTTTCAAGACAAACCGGCCCTTGGGGGCTACAATGCACTGAAGGTACAGAACAAGAAGCAATAATGTTTACCTCATAGCGCTCCTTCATCAGATTTACTAAACCAGCTTCAAAGTCGCGGCTTGTATACAGCCGGTTCAGAAAGCCAGAATGAAGATCTTGAGCAGTGAGATCGGTATAAGCAGACAAATCAGTCTTCCCTTTCCCCTTGTTCATGGCCGCAAATTCATCCTTAGCAGTGTGCTTTGACAGAACAACCGGATTACCAGGGGCGTTATATGCAGTGCCTGTAACAACAACATCATCATCCTTGGCCGGGCTGGAAGAATCAATATTCTGAACAGGACTTGGTACTTTCGTGGAAGGGCTTGGTGGTTTGATAATTGGACTTGGTGGATCAGCAATTGAGTCCCGCTGTTCCATTGCTGGGCTTGGCGGAGCAGGAGGATGTGAAGTGTCAGCTTTTGCAGTCGGTTCAACTTCTGGCGGATTAGCATTACCATCTTGATTCGGCCCAGCAGAGCTGTCCATGGCAACTTCTGGGTGTTCGTCCTGATGATCGGGCGTCTTTTCCGGATCAACTTCAACAGTAGGGTCGCTGGTCTTGGCCTTCTTGCTTAATCGAGCTTTGGCGCTATAACATGAAAGGTTAGAGTATGGTAAATCGACAAATAAAGTTATAAATCAGGTAACACTTACCCAGCAACAACTTTGAGAGGAGGCAATTGGGTGGTTGACGAACCGCCAGACGAGCTGGAAGAAGCCTGGTAATTCGGGTCAGACGGATTGAGAGGGCATCGGAAGAAACCTTTTAAAGGATATTGTTTTTCAGGAGAACAAATCACCTCTGGACAGCGTTTCCGGGAGGGTGTATCAGCTAAACCGGACGAAGTGATTTGTTGACCACTATGCCGGGTTGTGCGACGTTCTTCCGCTTGCCGTTTCTTCAAAGAAAATTTTGGATCCAAATGAGCAAGGGGTGAGATTGTTTTACTTTCCGGACTGTACGGCGAACTCTTTGAACCGGCACAGGATCTGAGTCGGAAGAAAGAAGAATTACCTCAACATGATCTGCATGGCTGGCCTCAGCGTCATCCTGGAGAGGGTCATTGTCAATAAGATATACGAAAAAGGAGCCAAGTGAGTCAAGTTCTACCTCAGCATCTGATTCTTCCTCCTCCGGCGGATCAGAAGATTCAGCGGTTTTCTTCTTTCCAGGCTTCTTGGTGGCCTTGGTTTTTACACGAGAAGCACGGGCCGGTTTAGTCCGTTTCCAGAAAGAGCTGTTGGCCTGAGATTAAGGCAGAGAAAGGTTAGTAGATAGTCAATACGGAAGTAAATCAGTGAAGTATGTACATGAACTTACCGACGGCGGTTTAATGGAGACGTAAAACGGAGCCAAACCGGTTTGGCTACATGCAGAGACCGGTTCATCAAGCATCTTCTTTACACATTCGGTGATTTCAAGGTCGGTCATTACTACTTCATGGTATCATTGAGGGTCTTTTACATTGACGGTATACTCATGCATCAATCCGGGGCGGCGGCTCAAAGGCAGAATGCCCCAAGTAACCCAGCAGCGGACAAGATCAATGCCAGTTAAACCGTTGGCCGTCAGAGCCCGGAGCTTAGCAAGTTGAGGAGCAAAATTCTTCCGTTCTGCGGAGGTTAAACGCTGAGGCATTGGGTGGCCATTGCTAAGCCGATGAGGGCGGTAGCCCGGCAAGGGATTTTCTCCATCAGGAGCAGTGTTCCGGCAGTAAAACCAGGTCTGATTCCAATCTTTAGGATGGCTATGATGTTTGGCATGAGGGAAATCTACTTCTTTCCTTTTTTGAATTGACACGCCACCAAGCTCTGTGTTGGGGCCATCTGAGAATTCTGTGCGGCGGTTCAGATGAAAGAAATCCCGGAACAACTCCACGGTTGTCTCTTCTTGAAGATAGACTTCGCAGAATACTTGAAAGTTGCATATATTTGACACAGAGTTTGGACCAATATCTTGCGGGTGGAGTTGGAAGCTTGCGAGGACATCCTGGAAATTTTTTGATCCGGGCGGACTGAATCCCCGGTCTAAGTGTTGCATAAAAACAATCACCTCTCCTTCTTGAGGTTCAGGTGGACATTCCGATTTCGGAACTCGCTAGTGGAGAGTCCTCTTTGAGGCTAAGGCAACGGTGGTGACGTAACCATTGATCTGTGTCTCTGTGATCCGGGATGGGACCCAATTGCAAGCAGAAAATTGCTTCGACATTCCGGAAAGAGGAACTGAAAATAAAGGTGCCGGTTTAAGGCATCTAATTCAGTGTTAAACCGGAGAAGAATATTGTGCAAGTTCAGTTGGCGGTTTAAGAGAGGGCTAATGCTATATGGCGGATTGACTGTTAAACGGTTAAACCGCCTGTAGGCAGAATGGCCAGAATTCGAAATTTCTGCTAAGTATTGACAGAAACAGGTTTCACAGAATGGTCAAATTTATTTGGATCTACCACACATCTGTAAAGCAGTTTTTATCTGAGTTCTAAAGGAGCTAAATAGAGCAGGGAAGGCCATGCACTCTATAGAGGTAAAAGAACGATCTGCTAGCAATAAAAATGGACGAAGGGTACCTACCGCATGAGATCTACACTATTACTGGTCAAAAATTGTCGCGGCAGATGGAAGAACAAAGAAGGATGAAGAATTGTGCGGAAGAACTCGGGAACCCTAGAAACAGATCTAAAGACGGAGGAGAAAGGAAGTTTACCACTGCAGATCTACTGCGGAAGAAGGATGAAGAAAGTCTAGTCCATTTCAGGTTGATGCAGCGGCCTTTGTTGATGCAGATCTCGAAGGTCGCGGACGGCGACGAAGCTCCAGAGCTTGGGCGTCGCGAGGAAGAAGGCAAAAGGGGAAAAGAGTGAAGGGCCCTCGGACCTTATTTATAGAGGAGAGAGTAAAACGGCAGGCGCGGGAATCAAGGAGCCTGAAACGGCAGAATAAGTGCGCATGTCGCCTCGATTTTCGGGATAACCATTAAGTGAAGGGAATCTTTTTTGATTATTGTTTATAGAGATGATGTCATGATGGACTATTGCTGCATTCAGAGGATGACGTCACTACGGTTTACAAAGTTTCAGGAGAAGACAATATGGCGGTTTACGAAAGTACAAGAAGATGTCTGCAAGGGATATTTGAAGTATTGAAGATTGACATGAACAAATTCAAATCAATCTGGGGCCTAATGTGGAGGATATAGCTAATGAGTATAAACCAGCCAGGAGGGTCCGGTTCACCCTTGACTATGTTAAAGTCCATGAAGATCCGGAAGATGGCCCTTTACTAGAGGAAACATAGAAGCCCGAAGCCCAAAGGCGGATTAGGGCCCATAGTGGTAAACTGCCATGACTATGTAAACTTCTAGTATAAGTTAGGAAAGGAGAGACCAAGCTAGACACTTGTATGAGTCGGCCTCGGGGCTCTGTAAACCGGCCGGGCGTCAACCTGTGTATATAAAGGGGCGACCCGGTGGCGGTTTAGGGACAACAGACAACAACTCGAGACTGAGGCAAGCGTATTCCGCTCCCTGATCATCGAAACCCAATCAATCCCATCACAAACTGGACATAGGCTTTTACCTTCATCGAAGGGGCCGAACTAGTATAACTCCCGTGTCCCTAGTCCGGTTTAACCCCTTCAAGCTAACCCGTTGCGATGGCTCCACGACTAAGTCCTTTCACAAGGACATCTGACGTGATAATTCCACGACAGGTGCCAAATGTCATGGTATTTCCTTGACCTATGCCAACGGCTGGCTAATCATGTCGGGGGTCAATACAACGTTGCCAGGCTCTAGAAGCGGGAGTAGGCAAGACCTCAAACGGTGTCGGGTCTTACCCAGGTTCGAGGCTCTCCATGGAGATAACACCCCTAATCCTGCTCCGCGGGGTCTCCGCATCACTATGATCAATAGCGGGCTACAAGGTTGCTCCTTGAGCTGTTCGAGATAGAGGAGGAAGAAGGTAGCTAGCTCTACTTCTCCTTAGCTATGTGGGTGTAAGATGACCTAAGGGCTGAACCCTTTGCATGGGTGATCCTGGGGGCTTTATATAGGCCTACCCCTAAGGGTACACTTGTAATCTGACTGGTCGTAGGACCTGGCTGTCCGTGTCTCTGGGCTATGGCTTCTCCGTCGACAGATGGGGCCCACCTCCTGGTGGGCCCCGCCGACTGCCGTGAACTTAGCCGACAGGTAGGGCCCGCCGCCTGTGTGCCAGGGGGACCAGGCCACACTGTAGCCTTGCCCTCGAGCTATGGAAGAGGCTGTTCTGCCTCATCCCTCGCAATCAAGAGGGATCAATATTCAAACTGGGCGGAGCCGAAATATGGCGCATCGTCGGGACCAGATACCTGTCTGGCACTCCGAAGAAGACATCTGAAGATTGGCCTTCTGAGTGGTTTTATATAGAGGACGTCTCCCTTCCTGACCCTATCCGAATGGGTCTTCCTGAGTTCACAAATTCCCCATTGAAGAAACGCCGTAGCTGGCGTCCCCGGAGCCCCAAGGAGGAAGATAACAGAGAGGTCCTTCAATTGATGGGCAGGATAAAAACGCTTGCCAAATTTGGATTGACAATAATCGAGGTTATGTCAATATGCATAATGCGGGGGGTGTAGCCACTCCAGTATCGGGAGCATCCCATGTGGCACTTCAATGGAGAAGACGATGCCACCTGCTACGGTCGGAAAGGTCTGGACTCCGCCACCGCTCTGGTGAAAATACTGTCCGATTTATACAAAGGACAAGAAGAGGAGTTCATCCGCATTAAGCCACGGGATGGATTTTCCATGTACAACCCCGCTAGCTGGGTGAGCTGTTGTCTTTTACTGAACTCTATTCATTCCCGCATTCTTTCATCACAAATATTTACCTCACTAGTCCATAACAGGAAATATGGGAAGCCATAAGGGAGGTCCACAGCCCGCCTCCACATCCAAAGGACCACGACCGGGCCCTCGACCCCGGACTCAAAGAGGATCTGGACATTCTTGTGGAGTTCGACGGCAGGGTATTTTACCAGGAGAGATCTGACGGCACCTTGGTGGCCGTCATCACCGATTATCCTGGCCTCCTCCCAGCACCACGTGTAAGTAAATAGGAGACTTATCTTTCGCAAAGGATTCCCTGTTTCTACCTTACCCACCGCACATATAGTATGCTATAAAGGGAAAGCCATCGGTGCGCCATGCCTAACCCGTGGCGACTCAAAAACAAGGGGCGCCCAAGCTGAGTAGGCTTAAAAGGAAAGCGAACAGGGACGAGCCACCATCAAAGAGGTATGATTTAAAACATGCTCCATGATTGTCATCTTTAAAATATAGCAATGTCCACTGCGTCTTGGCAGAAATAGTATTCGCCGGACTGTATCCAGGGATCCTTCTCGTCACGCCTCTACCAGCCGGACTCCAGAACCGGCCTCGAGGGGGGGAAGCTAACATGGGGACAACACCGGACGTTCCTCCTATAGAGGATGCGGATAGAATATCCACTACAAATTCCGAGGTGGAGAGCGCTATGAAATCATCGGCGTCGGCAGGCCGCACTCTGCGACCCTAATTTTTCTGAAGAGGCTTTCAATGCCTTCAACTTGGGAGATGCGTACATCCGAGCTGCTCAAGATGGGCTTGCTAGAGCCACAGACCAATATTTAAAAGATATACGGGTAAGCAAAATTTGATAATTATGTATATCAGTAGCCCCTGAGACTTGAAATAGTTGGTACAACTAATTTAAGGATCATTGTATGTATAGGTTCTCACAGAGAAGAATACCCATTTGTCTCAAGAGCTGGAGGAGTGTAAAGCCCAGCTAAGTGCCGCAGCTGCCAAAATGGAGGAGTCCAAAAAGGCCTCATATGGTAATATTTTCTCAATCGATAAAAAACGTAATTACAGCATGCTTGCAGATCTAACAATGGATTTCGTAGGCAATCCCGGAGTGAATCCGGAGATCCTACAAGAGGATGAACAACGAGCTCAATGACAACTAGAGGCTGGCGAGCGTGTACTAACATGGGTCAGGCGAGAGAAAAACAATCTCCAGGATGCCAATACCCGGCTGGGCATGGAATTGAAAGATGTTCGGGCCTAGCTTGCGGATTCCATGAAGGAGAATAGGAGGCTTCAATGCGACATTTTTAGAATGTGCTCAAAAGAACCTTTATACAGTTCGGCGAAGAAACTGGCTAAAAGAGTTATGTCTGTAGGTATGCTGACTGGTCGTGCCAAAGAGGAGATGCCCGGATCCTCAGGTGATCTTCTGCAAGACCTTTCACAACTGCACAAACAAGTTTGGCAGGTGATGCAGGGCATTGCCAAGGCCTTGTGGCCATCCGCCTCCCTGCCATGAAGCATGGGGGAGCTTGCACAGCTGCTCAAGGAGTACAGCGGCGCTTCCAATTATGGAAGATATCTGCATGTCGACAAGGTGCGAGGGAAGCTTGGGCCATGGTAAAAACACGGTACACCAAGCTCGATCCAAATCACATGGCCCTAGTCGGACCTGTAGGGTCAGATGGGAAAGAGATTCCCTTTAGTCAGGTATATGACCAGGTAGGATTAGCCACAAAGTAGTCCCAAGAGGATTGTAGACTAGACAGCCTATGGGATGGCATAGAAGAAGAAGTATGTGGGTCTAAGTGATGGTTTACTTCAATTGACATATTTTGTCCCTAGCTGGATTGTAAATCATTTGTCATGGCGGACCTTTTCGCTTCAGCATCCGGACCCGACAATCTGAAGTGTTTCCGAATACCCGCTGTCGGTGTCAAAACCGGCGGATCTCGGGTAGGGGGTCCCGAACTGTGCGTCTAGGCGGATGGTAACAAGAGACAAGGGACACGATGTTTTTACCCAGGTTCGGGCCCTCTCGATGGAGGTAAAACCCTACTTCTGCTTGATCAATATTGATGATATGGGTAGTACAAGAGTGGATCTACCACGAGATCAGAGAGGCTAAACCCTAGAAGCTAGCCTATGGTATGATTGTTGTTCGTCCTACGGACTAAAACTCTCCTATTTATATAGACACCGGAGAGGGCTAGGGTTACACAGAGTCGGTTACAATGGGAGGAGATCTTCATATCATATCGCCAAGCTAGCCTTCCACGCCAAGGAAAGTCCCATCCGGACACGGGACGGAGTCTTCAATCTTGTATCTTCATAGTCCGGGAGTCCGGCCAAAGGTCATAGTCCGGCCATCCGGACACCCCCTAATCCAGGACTCCCTCAATCGCTCAGTTATGTAAACCGGGATACGCGTGGAAACCAGGTTGTAGGGGTCATAATTGCTTGAATAGACAAGTACCCAACTAGCTATGTTATATTACATGGATAGTAAGAAACATCTTCCAGGGAGAATAGTTCCGTTAAGGGTTCCTTTCCCTGGGTACGCATGCATTAATGTGCATGTCCGAACTGCGAACAGAGACGCAGTATATGAAACATCTGGGGTTTTGTATTGTAATAGGTAAGAAACGCCTTTAGTTCACCGACCGAATATTCCCTTAAGAACGCTAGCTTTCGGCTTCACACAGTCTGAGGTACACGTTCGGAGTACCCGGTAGTAACAATCACAGAGGTGCTACCCTTATGCCCTAGCCGAACTAACAGGAACATAGGGGAAAAACACAGGAGCCATGCAACCCAGCTTGGCCAAAACTTAAGCCATATCGATGCATATAATGGTGAAGAAAAGGTACATACGGAAAAGCGACACATATGCAGTGGGCATGATGCCCGGAAGATAATTATATTAAGCTTCTGTATAACAAACCCCCAGGTATAGTGAGCGCGCATACTTGAGGATTTAGCGTGTCAAAAGTGTGTAGTCGAGTCACACTTTAAAGCCTTAGAGCCATAAAAAGAAAGAGAGATGATATAGCTAAAAAAAGGCGGAGGGAAGGGGACGAACACAGAGTTCGGCGCTAGGCGTAGAATCTTCGGAGTCTGGCCGCGTTCCATGGGTTTGGCTCGAGTCGATTATCCGATGCGTCACGTAGGCGGTACGCTCCTCCAGTGAGAACTTTATCAATGATGAAGGGACCCTCCCACTTGGGCTTGAGCTTGTCCTTTTTCTTCTCCGGTAGGCGTAGAACGAGTTCGCCAACGTTATAAGTTTTGGCCCATACTTCTTTGCTTTGATACTTGTGAGCCTGTTGCTGATAGAATGCGGAACGGGCTTTTGCGACGTCGCGCTCCTCCTCCAGGGCATCTAAACTGTCATGCCGATCAAGCTCGGCTTCTCTCTCTTTGTACATGCGCACTCGAGGTGAGTCATGAATGATATCGCAGGGCAATACTGCCTCTGCGCCATACACCATGAAGAATGGTGTGTATCCGGTAGTGCGATTTGGCGTGGTCCGCAGCCCCCATAGTACGGAGTCGAGCTCCTCGACCTAGTGTGTGTCTGATTCCTCCAGGGATCGCACTAGTCTGGGTTTGATGCCGCTCATAATAATACCATTTGCTCGTTCGACTTGACCGTTCGTTTGGGGGTGATAGACGGAGGCGTAATAGAGCTTAATGCCCATGTTGCTGTACCAAGTTTTCACCTCGTCGGCTTTGAAGTTGGAGCCATTATCAGTGATGATGCTGTGGGGGAAACCATAACAGTGCACAACGCCTGATATGAAGCCTATCACTGGTCTGGATTTGGCCATTTTAACTGGTTTAGCCTCTATCCATTTGGTGAATTTATCCACCATGACCAACATGTATTTTTTTCTTATGGCTTCCTCCTTTAAGGGGTCTGACCATATCGAGCCCCCAAATCGCAAAGGTCTAAGTTATGGGGATTGTTTGGAGAGCGGTGGGTGACATATGGCTTTGGTTGGCGAAGAGGTGGCAATCAACACAATGTTGGACGAGGTCATGTGCGTCTGCTTGGGTTGTCGGCCAGTACAAACCTGTACGGAAGGCCTTGCTTACAAGTGCCCGAGTTGTGGCCTGGGGGCCGCCGAGTCTAGCATGAATTTCGGCCAAGAGCTGCCGCCCTTCCTCTTTGGAGATACATCTTTGAAGTACTCCGATAGTGCTTTTCTTATAAAGCTCTCCCTCATGGACCTTGTAGGCTTTAGAGCTCCGCACAATGCAACATGCCTCATTTTGGTCCTCGGGGAGTTCTTTCCTATTTAGGTAGGCTAAGAAGGGTTCGGTCCATGGGACGATGACAACCATGATTAGATGGGCTGAAGGTGTTATTTCGGTGGTGGAGCCTCCGATTATGTCAGTGTGTTCGGGATCTGGGGTTGTGGTCGGATCCGGACTAGTATCGCCGGTCTCCCCTTGCCACACCATGGATGGCTTGAACATCCTTTCCAAGAAGATGTTGGGTGGGACGGGGTCGCGCTTAGCGCTGATGCGGGCAAGGATGTCCGCCGCTTGATTGTTTTCACGAACCACATGATGAAATTCAAGCCTCTCGAACCGAGCTGACATTTTGAGGATGGCATTATGGTAAGCCGCCATTTTCGGGTCCTTGGCGTCGAAGTTTCCATTTACCTGAGATATTGCGAGGTTTGAATCCCCACGCACTTCTAGGCATTGGATGCCCATGGAGACTGCCATCCAAAGACCGTGCAACAGAGCCTCGTATTCGGCTGCATTGTTGGAGTCTGTGTATAGTATTTGGAGCATGTATTGGACTGTAACTCCGGTGGGGGATCTCAGGACAACGCCCGCTCCCAGACCAGCTAGCATCTTAGAGCCGTCAAAGTGCATGATCCAATTGGAGTATGCGCCGTACTCTTTAGGGAGTTCGGCTTCTGTCCATTCGGCGACGAAGTCAGCCAGTACTTGCGATTTAATGGCTCGCCGTGGTTTATATATAATGTCAAACGGGAGGAGCTCAATGGCCCACTTAGCAATTCAGCCCGTGGCATTGCGGTTATTTATAATATCGTTGAGTGGGACTTCGGAGGCCACCGTGATTCAACACTCTTGAAAGTAGTGTCGTAGTTTCCGGGATGCCATGAACACCCCGTATACTATATTTTGATAATGTGGGTACCGTGACTTGCATGCTGTGAGGACCGTGGATATATAGTATACCGGCTTTTGAAGCACGAACTTATGTCCGTCCTCCTCTCGTTTGACAACGAGCACTGCGCTTACAACTTGGTGTGTTGCAGCTATATATAACAGCATTGGTTCGCCAATGTTCGGTGCGGCCGGGATTGGGTTGCTAGCCAAGAGGGCCTTTATCTCTTCCAGTCCGACCATTGCGGCAGCCGTCCACTCGAAGTGTTCGGTGCGTCGAAGAAGGCGATAAAGAGGTAGTGCCTTTTCTCCCAATCCGGAAATAAAGCGGCTTAAGGCAGCCACATATCCAGTTAATTTCTGGATTTGCTTGAGGTCTGTTGGGGTAGACAACTGTGACAAAGCTCGGATTTTAGCCTGGTTTGCTTCAATTCCTCTGTTGGAAACAATGAAGCCCAGGAGCTTTCCGGCGGGAACACCGAAAACACATTTTTCTGGATTGAGCTTGATGTCATATGTTCGGAGGTTGTCGAACGTGAGCCTCAGGTCGTCTATTAAAGATTCGACGTGTCTGGTCTTAATGACCACATCGTCCATGTATGCCTCAACTGTTTTGCCGATTTGTTTCTCCAGGCATGTCTGAATCATGCGTTGGTAGGTTGCACCGGCGTTTTTGAGCCCGAAAGGCATGGCGTTGAAATAGGAAGGGCCGTATGGGGTGATGAATGCTGTTGCGGCTTGATCGGACTCAGCCATCTTGATTTGATGGTATCCGGAGTATGCGTTGAGGAAGCACATTGAGTTGTGTCCTGCGGTAGCATCGATGATTTGATCAATGCGAGGGAGGGGGAAGGGATCCTTGGGGCAAGCCTTATTGAGGTCCTTGAAATCGACACATAGGCGCCAGGATTTATCCTTTTTTGGTACCATCACCAGGTTTGCTAGCCAGTCCGGGTGTTTTATTTCTCTGATGAATCTGGCTTCAAGTAACTTGGCTAGCTCCTCTCCCATAGCCTGTCGTTTAGGCTCTGAAAAGCACCGTAGTGTCTGCTTGACCGGCTTGTATCCCTTCAATATGTTGAGGCTATGCTCGGCCAGCCTGCGTGGGATCCCTGGCATATCTGAAGGGTGCCAGGCGAAGATGTCCCAATTCTCGCGTAAGAACGCCTGCAATGCGGCGTCGATTGTGGGGTTTAGCTATGCCCCGATGGCTGCTGTTTTTGTAGATTCCGTTGGGTGGACTTGGAATTTGACGATTTCGTCCGCAGGTTTGAAAGAGGTGGACTTAGATCACTTATCGAGTATTACGTCGTCCCTATCCACTATGGAGCGTAATGTAGTAAATTCTTCGGCCTCGAGGGCTTAGGATAATGCCTCAAGGGCCAGGGTGGCGGTTTTATTTTCGGCGCGAAGTGCTATGTCTGGATCACTGGCTAGAGTGATGATTCTGTTGGGCCCGGGCATCTTGAGCTTCATGTACACATAATGGGGTATAGCTTGGAAGCTCGCAAATGCGTCCCTCCCTAAAAGGGTGTGGTATCCACTACTGAACTGGGCCACTTGGAATGTTATCTCTTCGGACCTGTAATTTTCCGGCGTGCCGAATACCACATCGAGTGTGATTTTTCCCGCACATCGTGCCTCCTGACTAGGGATAATCCCTTGGAAGGTAGTGCTGCTTTGCTCAATGCGGCTCTTGTCTATTTCCATTTTGTTGAGAGTTTCCTCGTAGATGAGGTTTAATCCGCTGCCGCCGTCCATGAGCACTTTAGTGAGCCAGAAGCCGTCCATAATTGGACTAAGGACCAAAGCGGCTGGTGCTCAGACTGTTCGGAATTGAGGTTTGTCACTGGCATTGAAGGTTATAGCCATATCATTCTAGGGATTTATTGCTGCAACGTGGCAGACTTCGGCGAGGCCGCGGAGTGCTCTCTTGCGCCTGTTGTTCGAGGCGAATGTCTCGAAGACTGACAACACTGTATTGTTGTTTTCTGCGGGATGATGCTCTGCGGTACTATTAACAAGGAGATCCTCGCCGCTCTTGGCCACCTGCCGAAGTATCCAACATGCTCTAAGTCTGTGTGTTGGTACGGTATCCAGTGTGGTGTGAATTTTGCATGGCCCATTGAGCCATCCCTCCAATACGGTTCCACGCCCTATAGTGGGCTTTGGTTTCTTTGTGATTGGATCGGGTGACTTGCGAGAGTGCACCCTTTTGGTTCGGACAAGGGGTTTAGTGAGAGTCCGAGGATCCCAGAATTTTGTCTGGGTTTTCCAGGCGCTTTCCATCGCACAGTATTTCTGTACTATGGCCGCCAAGTCAGCAAAGTGTGATATGTCACGGCGACTTATGGCGTTAAGGATTCCCTTGTCCGTGCAATTTTTGCAAAAGAATGAGATTGCATCTTCCTCATGACAATCCTTGACCTTGCTCATTACAAGGAGGAATCTAGCCCAAAAGTGATGTACTGTCTCTTGGGATTGTTGTCTAATGTGGGAATGATCACTTGTATCTGGGTGGGTGGGTGGATTTAAGTCCGAACCCTAACCCGATCTGAGACCCAGGGGCAGAGGAACTTCCGAACTTGGCAGTTCGGGTTCCGGGATGTTGCCCAATTTTTCTGGCCCGCAGTCCGATTCTAAGTTCAGAGTTTGGGTCATGTCCTCCCGCGAACGGGTATCCGGCTCGGAGAGCTCGGGAATCCGGACATAGTTCATCCTCAAAGTAGAGGAAGAATCGCTGCATTGCTCCTCCACCACTGCTATTTTATGGGTGACTGGCGGAGAGTTAATCTCTCTTTGATTGGGTTTAATCCCGATCCGATCATAGTTCGTAGCAATTCCTAGGGCGGCAATGCGTTCCAAGAGCTCATTCAAGGACGAGAGTTCCATTGGATCCATCCGCTTGGCATATTCCGAGCTAACGTGGAGGCTGCTTTCGATGACCCGAGAAGTCATCGTCGGCATGGTGGCCGAACGAGCGGTCATGATGAAGCCGCCCAGTCGAAGGGTTTGTCCTAAAGCCAGGGCTCCCCCAGAGGCGATGTTGTTCTTGATAACAAGACGAGCCATCAAACCTTTTTTCGATGTTAGAGTGGAACTCTCAATGAAAGCACCAATGTCGGTGTCAAAACCGGCGGATCTCGGGTAGGGGGTCCCGAACTGTGCGTCTAAGGCTAATGGTAACAGGAGGCAGGGGACACGATGTTTACCCAGGTTCGGGCCCTCTCTATGGATGTAATACCCTACTTCATGCTCGATTGATCTTGATGATATGAGTATTACAAGAGTTGATCTACCACGAGATCATAGAGGCTAAACCCTAGAAGCTAGTCTATGATTATTATTGTTGTCGTCCTACGGACTAAACCTTCTGGTTTATATAGACACCAGAGGGGGCTAGGGTTATACAGAGTCGGTTACAGAGAAGGGAATCTACATATCCTAATTGCCAAGCTTGCCTTCCACACAAAGGAGAGTCCCACCCGGACACGGGACAAAGTCTTCAATCTTGTATAGTCCAACAGTCTGGCATAAGCATATAGTCTGGCTGTCGGAGGACCCCCTAATCTAGGACTCCCTCAGTTTCCCTCCCCGCCGGATCCACATCTCCTGCTCTAGAATGTTGCAGCCTAAGCTAGACCACATATCCCGGGAAGCCCGATGAGCATTCGACCAAGAAGAGGTTTATCATGGAATCTCCGACGTACGTTGGCAAGGTGGCTGTCGTTCACCCCGACCTGTCGATCCCGGAGCAACATGTCACCACGGAAGCCGGAGAAGACATTGACTATGTTGCCATGCCGAAGGATTCATGTTAGAGGCCTAGCGTATTACTGTATCGCGGGAAACTTAGCTACGACATCAAGCTCGTCAACAATGATGACTTCACACGGGCCATGTCACAGGTTAAATGGTCCATCCCCAACCCCTCTGGTTTAACTACTATCAATCTCTTCGATGGCCCTGCAGCTGATCTCCTCTGCCAAGCGGTCAAGGATTTGCGATCCTTGTATGCCATCGAGCCCATTTTGTCATTTCTGAAGGACATGTTCTACGACGGTGGCTTGGGATCCTCAATTGCCAAGTCAGATCTCATCGACCACGACCACGAGGAGGGCACCCACAAAGGTTCTTCCAAGGTGAATCACCCATCTGTGACATCAGAGAGTGCACCATGGGTCTCTGCTCTTCCAACTGGAAGGATCCCGTCCATGACATGTGATGCAACATACTATCAGCAGATCTTACCTTTTCTAGCTTTCCAACATATACCCTTTGTTGTAGTAGCAATTGTCGTGCGGTGCTTTAACTGTGTCGTGTTTAATTATTTCAGTTATGCAAAAATGTATTGTTTAATAGGGCTGTGTGATGTTTTAGTATGAATTGTCCACTTCAGTTTCAAGAATGGTTATATTTGGTTGTTTACAGTGAGTAGATGCCTTGTTTATCTATATTTGGTCATTAGGTTGGTTGCAGTGACCATTTTTTCAGTTATCGAGCAGATGCCTTGTTTATATGTATTTGGTCCCTAGGTTGGTTGCAGTGAGCATTTGTCCAGTTACCAAGCAGATGCCTTGTTTATCTGTATTTGGTTGTTAGGTTGGTTGAAGTGAGCATTTGTCCAATTTTCAAGCAGATGCCTTGTTTATCTGTATTTGCTTGTTAGGTTGGTTGGAGTGAGAATTTGTCCAGTTTTCAAGCATATGCCTTGTTTATCTATACTTGTTTGTTAAGTTGGTTGCAGTGAGACTCTATCCATTTTTCAATGGCTATATTTGGTTGTTATATTGATCATTTATGCCTTGTTTATTTCAGTCATTCACAATGTGTTGTTCGTTATGTGCAAGTCGGAATTGTGCCGCTTGACTGCATCAATACCAGTTTGAATGGCTATATTTGGTTCTAGTATGCTTGGTGTAGTTAATACATTCCCTTTATTTTGGTTTTACACATTTATCCAGTGTGATGTTTAAGCATTACCTACATTCTATTCATTTTCAGTAATACCACTTTGAATTGCAATATTTGATGGTTGTTAAGCCTGCTGTCAGTAACATTGCCTTCCATTTTATATCTGCTTTAATAGCATGCTGAAACCAACACATTCAAGCTATCATTTGGAGATGATGTTGTTTACCTTTTCTATATTTGTTTGATGTTAAGGTTGTTGTACTTATCATGCCTTTCCACTACTTATGCAGGACAACAATGGGAGTGGCCACCATTTTCCGCTGAGGTTAGTTTCATCCCTCGGCTTGTACTCCCCTCGTCGTTCCATAATGTAGTGCATATAGATCCAGGCCTGGACACTTGTTATCTTCTAATATTGACTTGTTGCTTGTAGGTACATATGACCTTGGCAAGGATCCACCCATCAACCCTTTTTGTGTATGGGGCAATGAGATATTCATGAACAAGCATCAAGTGAATAAACTGATAGGGATTATTAGCAAAAAGATATGAATGGTGGCAAGCAAATTATTTGTTTATGCTCTATCCAACACAATAGTGAGCTATAGGATGGTAACTACAAACTCTGCAGCCTTCTCTTTTTACTGCCCATAATGAGTTGTTAGACAACAATGTATGAATCTTTTTCGTTCGCAGTGGTTCCCGAAGCAGTTCACTCAAGATGACCTTGCAAAGTACATGATTGGTGGACATGCAATGAAGGTTAAAGTATTTCATCCGGACTACAATGAGCATCGAGAAGTCGTAATGAAGACAGTGAAGGATGGACGGGCAGCCATCACAAAGGGGTTGGCCAAGAGTCGTGCGCGCATTACGCATGGAGGAGGGCACAATATGGGCATTCCGCTTCACCTTCTCCAGCAACCAGAATGTCTTTCGCCTCTCTCTTTATAGTCCTTAGTACAACTGTAGTTCATCATTCTTTACTTGGTGCTTCTGTAGTTCTTCAGTATATGCACCTGTGCATCGAATATGCAATCGTGGTTGAACCTATATTTGTAATAAACATGGTTGGATATGAAATAAGTGATTGCCTACTTTCAAATTCAAAACATGAAATTTTTAAATTAGGGATTAGATAGGGATTACACTGCACAAGGTTTGCGAAAGCGAAACGTCTACGATAGAAGTGGAGATCAGACACGTTTCTAGGATCCATTACGTGTGCAATCAATCTCCACTGCACACACGATCAGCCAAGAAAAAACGTGTTCAATTAACAACAACATCGTACATAGTTCTTTCTTATTAAATGTTTGTGATAGTCACCTTATCACACAAGCTTCGAAATTATGGACTATTTGTGATGTTGTGCGCATCGCAAATGTTTGGTCATAGAAGAACGCGTGCGATAGGTACTTCTAGGATTAACTATGTGGGATGTACATACTAACGGAAATGTGTTCCTTGGATTGACTGTGTGGAATGTACATACGAATGGAGACATTTAGCGGGGACTGACTATGTGGGATGTACTTACGATCAGAAACGATATTGCATGTATAATTGTATTTTTTAGCACTACTATATGTATAATCGTATTTGAGCACTTGCCGGTCGCACACGACCTCATTTTGCTGAGCGTGTGTGCCACGAGGGCATATCCCCGACGGTTTTTGGGTCGTGTGGGAAGGACCCCCCTATCAAAGTCACTCACTTTGTCGTGGAATTGTCACGTCAGATGTCCTTAGTGTCAGGACTTAGTCGCGAGGCCAACACATCTATGTGGTAGCTTGAGAGGGGTTGAGTGGAATCAAGAGACGCAACACAAGACAGGGATTTAGACAGCTTCGGGCCCTGGGAAACATCATCCGGTAAAAACCCTACATGCTGTTTGAGGCTAGGTCTCATTATCATCACGAGGGAGTCGCCGTAAACCGGCTCTCCTCTTTGTGTCTAGCCCTAAGATTGTTTCTTCTTGCTTGTAGCTTGTCCCTCTTTGGGGAGCCCTGTCCCTCCTTATATATGTTGAAGGGGCGGGTTACATGTGGAGTCCTATTAGGATTAGGACTAGTCTCCCTTCTAATACAAACCGGATACAAGTCCGGGTCTTCCTTGTAAAGTAAATATTCCTCACGCCTTTTCTCTTAAACTGGCCCACCATAGCATGATCCGGCCTTCCATAAACCGCCCGTTGGGCCACCGGGTCTTGTCGCTCCTCTGACCCGCCTGCCGGATTACCAATGAACCGTAAACCGCCATGTCCAAGTGGGTTGCCAGTGAATCGCCAAACTCTAGCCGGGTCATACATCCGGCGATTTATACCGCGGGGTATATCCCCGACATTAGCCCCCAGTTTAATTTGGATTCATCCATGTTAAACTGATCTGCAACAAGAACAAATTTGTCGGGTTGTGCTCCGGGTTAAATATACTTGTAAGCCGGCACTTGATCATCCTTAAATCTTTGTCATTTCTTCCTTCCAAGTTAATAACCATCTTCATAATCAATTTGCTTGTAGAAGATTGTCACAACCTAGCTAGTCATGCATTAGAGTGTTGCATCATGTTTACTCTTTCATCAGAAACTTGAAATGGGGATGACAGAACCCCCAGTCCCCTCTGAAACCAACTAGGGTTACTAAAATAATTTTTCAATGAACCTGAAATGCCCTTCTAAAATGCCCATCATTTTTGTCTTGGTTCAGAACCTCTGCCAAAAATGGTGCACATTTTCCTAGGCCATCCTAGGGTTTTTGAATTAAATCATAAATATTTGAATTTGGGCATTTAAAATAATATAAAATATTTAAATGCTCAAATATCTCCAAACTAAAATGTTTCATGTTGGAAATAATCCAACTATGGGCCAGGAATAGTTTGGTGATTTTTGAACTAGCCTAGGTATTTTATTTAATTCAACAAAGTTGCAGAAGTATTAGAAAAACAGAAAACAGAAAAATATATAAAGGGAGAAGCTTACCTGGGCTCCTCCCTGTGCGGCCCAGCCAGCTGGCTGGCCCAGCCAGCAGCCGGCCCAGCCCACCTCCCTCCTCTGTCGTCTTCGTCCCGACAGAGGGAGGGGAGTGTGGCCGGCGCGCGCGCGCGCCACCGCGCCACGCCACCTGCTCGCCTGCTTGCGTGCCCTCCCCTCCTCGCTCGACGCCCTGGACGACGCCACGCCTCTCCCCCTGCTCTCTCTCACTCTCCCCCGGCTCTCCTCTCCTCTCCCTCGCTCTCTCTCTCTCACGGCCGAACACCACCGTCGCCGCCGTTCGCCATAGCCATCGTCTCCAGCCACCCCTCGCTCCCCCGACTAGCTCAGAAGCTCCGCCTCGACTCCCTCTTCCTCCCCACCGCTCCACGGGTCCCCGGAAGCCCTGCATCGCCGCCACGTCGCCGTTCCCCTCTTCGGGCTCCGACCGTCGTCGCCGTCGAATTCACCGTCACCAGCGCGTCCCCGAGCCCGCTAACCATCCCTGCAGCTCCGCGGTGAGCCCCCGGATCGTTTCCCCCTTCTTCCCTGGTCTCTTTCGACCTCTAGGCCCTAGCCCCACCTCGGCCGAGAGCTCCACGCCGCCGGCGATGTCGCCGTCGTGGCCACGGTCGCCGTAGCGCCCAACCAAGCACACCATCGTGCTCCCCACCTCACCAGGAGCACGCAGCACGCACCAACGCCTCCCCAAACCCCCTGCAACACTGATCCCGACCGCACCCGAACTCCGGCCGCCGCAGCCGAGCTCGCCGCCGTCAACTCCGGCCACCCCGAGCCCAACCACCACCACCAATAGCCGCGGCTCAACCTCAGCAACACGTAGATGCCTTCCGCCGTCCATTTGGTTGCCGGAATGGCAAAAAGCACTTTCGCCGCCGTCTCGTGCCTCGCCGGCGTCATGTCGCCGGTGGGGTTTGACTTGTCCGACCTGGGGTTTGACCCCCCAGGGTCACTGACGCGTGGGCCCTGTCGGCCAGGTGGTTAGGTTAGCGCTAACTACTGTTAGTCAACCCCCCCTGACACTGACAGTGGGCCCCAGCGCCACTAACCCCTAATTAGGATTAATTTAATCCTGTTTAACCCCCCCTGTCACTGACGTGTGGGCCCCACACGTCAGGTTTGACCTCAGCCAGCCACAGTTGACCACTGACGTCATGCTGACGTCATGCTGACGCAATAATTATATTTCTGGAATTAAATTAAATCAGGAAATTCCAGAATATTATTTAAACTTCAAAAATTCATAACTTTTATTCTGTAACTCCAAATTGGACAAATTATATATGAAAAATGATCAGAAAAATCCAATCTATCCATCTGTACTATTTTCATGCATGATCAAACAAGTTAAATTGATGTTTTAAGCAGAACAAGAAAAGGCACTTTAAAAGGCCATATTTGAATTTGAAATTTGAATCCTTGATTCAAATTTGTTCAAACACCCCTGGTTTTAGTTGCATTAGCCCAATACACTCATTTTTCCATGTCTCATGCATGCATCATATTGTTGCATACTGTTTGGTAATGTTTGTGTATCGGTGCTCTCTGCGGCAGGTTCTGTCCCCGAAGAGTACCCTGATTACCCTAGCGAAGAACCGTATCAGTGCATCGAACCATCAGGCAAGCAACCAACCATTTGATCATATCGATACAATCCCATGTTCTCGCTCCTGCTCTCTTTTACTGCATTAAGACAACGCGATTCAAACTGCTGTGTGCTACGGTAGTTGAACCCATTTCCTCTGCATGACCTGTCATTGCCACAGTAACTAGATGAAACTCACTAGCATGTGTAGGAGTTGATTGAGCCATATGTATGTGTTGTTCCTACCTTGCTATGCCTGCTATGCCTAGAGTCGTGTCAGGTCTGGTTCATCTGGGTGATGGGCTAGAGTGAAATGATTATGTCGGTAATGAGAGTGGTGTGGTGAACACGATTTGGTAAAGGTATCAATGAGAGGCCATGTAGGAGTACATGGTGGGTTGTTTCATTGAAGCCGACCTTAAGCACTGAGATCTGTATGCGTGATTTAAGATACAGCTACTACCATGCATTGGGCCCTGAAATATGACCCCGCTCGACTTCTTATTCACCCTAGCTCTCTGTCCAGGAGTTGCAAGTAGTTTCTGGTGTTTGTAGCCTACTGGAGGCCGTGGACAGCGCTGACCGTAGGGGTGGGCTGTGATGCGGTAGGTACGTGGCCGGGTGTACCGAATACCCGTTAGGTATCTCGGGAACCCTGTTCACATCGTTCGGGGCCGTATGGGAAACCCCGGCCGGACTCCCTGCGGATGGAACCTGAATAGGCGATAAACCTGGACTAGAGGCTTAAGTGTTTAGGTAGGTCGTGGTCTACACCCACGTCGGCTTTCGCTTGAAGTCTGCCGAGCACATGTCGTGTGCAGACGCGAAGTGGTGGAAACATGTATGAAGAAGTACACCCCTGCAGGGTTGTCATAATCTATTCGAATAGCCGCGTCCGCGGTAAAGGACTACTTGGTTGCCTATACAGTTCATAGACAAGTAAATGGAAACTGTTAAAAGCCTCAAGATAAGTGTGAGTGTCGAGGATGGCTCTTCCGTAGGAAGACGGAGGTGGATCCTCGGTAGTGTATTGAAGTGGTGAGTAGTGGACTCGTGTGCGCAAAACCATTTCAAGTTGGAGTATCGTAGGATAGCCTAGCCAAGAGTCAAAGCTGGCTTGCTGCAATAACTCCACCAACCCTTCTTGATACTAAGCATGTATGTAGGATCTGATGTAAGTCTTGCTGAGTACCTTTGTACTCATGTTGCTATAATTTACATTTTACAGAAGACGCTGCAACCCCTTCTGATGGGTTCTATGTAGACGTTGACATCAACGAGTAGGCTAAAGACCCAGGTGGTGACCCTGAGCTTGTGAAGGACCACATAGTATAGCTAGGCTTTCCAAGCCTCTTTTATTTTATTAGTTGTCTGTACTCAGACAAGTTACTTCCGCTGCTGGTTTGTATGACTGTATGACTTGTATGTTGGGTCGTGAGACCCGTACCTTTGTGTATGTTATGTATGGCTCCCTGAGCCTTAAATAAAGTACTTGTGTCGTAGAGTCATGTTGTGATGCTTCGTTGTATTTGCACATATCGAGCATATTGTGTGTATGATTGAAATGCTTGGTATGTGTGGGATCTGACTATCTAGTTGTTTATCTTTAGTAGCCTCTCTTACCGGGAAATGTCTCCTAGTGTTACCGCTGAGCCATGGTAGCTTGCTACTGCTCTGGAACACTTAGGCTGGCCGGCATGTGTCCTTCTTCGTTCCTGTGTCTGTCCCTTCGGGGAAATGTCACGCTTTGAGTACCGGAGTCCTGTTAGCCCGCTACAGCCCGGTTTACCGGAGTCCTGCTAGCCCAGTGCTACAGCCCGGACCCACTTGCTGATGACCGACACGTTCGAAGCTGGGTCATGGATGCCTGTCCCTATAAGTCTGTGCCACTTTGGGTTTGCGACTAGTCATGTCAGCCCGGGCTCTTTATCATATGGATGCTAGCGACACTATCATATACGTGAGCCAAAAGGCGCAAACGGTCCCGGGAAAAGGTAAGACGACACCCGTGGGGATACCGTGCGTGAGGCCGCAAAGTGATATGAGGTGTTACCAGCTAGATCGATGTGACATCGAGTCGGGGTCCTGACAGCGTTGGCATCAGAGCCGGACTGCCTGTAGGTTCTCCAAGCCAAACTGGTCGATGTTGAGTCTAGAAATTCTTTAGTTATATGTAGGGGAATTGTTTGTGGGTTGGAACGTAAGGCTCTTTTTACTTCTTATACCTTATGACTTTCTGATCTGAGTCAGTCCATTCTTCCACCGGGGGTTAAGGAATTAGGATCTATTCCTCTATCAGGATCACGTGTTACTAATCAGTAGTACCTTATAAGTTTGATGGTTACAAGCCTAGTTCAGTTCTACTACCACATTATGTAGTCAGAATGGTTCAGAACTTTGATATGATGATGTTGAGTGTGTATGAAATCCTTTGTCAAATGTCTCAAATCCTTTTGAGCATTTACAGCTGTTATGCTGCCGAAATTTTGCTAGAAATTCTAATGCCTTTGCATTATGATTGTGCTTTCAGATGGCCACTCGCGACCTCAATCAAGTGGTTCGCCTGACTCGATGCCTAGATGTACCCGGCCATACTGCCAAGTTGGTCAGGGTAATGACTGAGGCTGGATACCGCTGGTATCCTGAGTACACGGTCGAAGAGCAATTCCGAGATTTTAATCAAAGCCAGTATCTCTGCACTGTCAGGATATTTCCATCTTATCCTGGATCCACCGAGCCTCTTCACTGCTCCTATGGACTCGGGGTTACTATTGAGATGGCTGTGCAGGACGCCGCCTACTCTATGATGACCATTATGCGAGTTAGATCTGGGTTATTTCGGGACTCTGATTTCCGGTATATGCCAGGATCACTTCCGGGAGCACAAGGGTATCTCCAGGCTATCTATGCTGACTCCACTCAGGAGGATTCACGGACTCGCACCACTGCTGAGATGCTCGAGGATAAGGACCGTGAAAATCGGGCCTTAAGGCTAGAGCTCTTCAACACCCGTGCTGACCACTGGGCCACTTTGACTCGGTTCGCACCGGCGGTGCAAGCTGGATATTCAGATATGCGCGATCTCTATCCTGTGAGATCTGCTCTGCCAGACGTGATGGTTTGGCGTGATGTAGGAGGCATCACCCCACCTCGCGGTCCCCGTAGGCCACCGTTTGTTGGTCCAAGGCCTCATCCTAGCCCCTATGGTCCACAAGCTCCGCGAGACCGTCTGTTTCCAGATGATCATGTTGAGCTTCCGGGCTATGGAGGTGACTTCTACGAGGACTACTACGGATCGGTCTAAGTTAGTGGTAGTATCCCTAGTTCGCACTAGCTGTGTCGTCTATCGTCCTGCGTGACTCGTGGGATATGACCTAGTTGTACTCTTTCCGGAGATGTAGAAAAATAATGTATAGGAGCTGGGAATGCCTCCGATGAGATGTAATCCTCTTTTCACCGTAATAGTACCTTGTTTGGTCTTGTACTAAACTCTGTATGGTGTGTATGACGATGGAATAAAAGAAGCAGTTCTGTTTTACCATGTCATACGGATGATCATCTTGCATTTCGAGTTATTCCTTGCATTTTTATCCTATGTCGGAATTTTATCATCCTGACTAAATCATTGTCTTGTTTACCTAGGATGGTCAACACGCGCGCTAACCCTGCTTCTCAAGAGCAGGCCGAAGGCAGTGAAGCCAGGGATGCAAATCTGCCTCATCCTCCTTCACTAGCCGAGGTCATGATGGAAGCTGAGAGAAACAAGCGGGAGACAAACCGTTTGTTGGAGCGTATTGAACAGAATACAGCACACCATCAGAGGGCTAACGTGGTGTCACTCAGTGATTTTATCAAATTGCATCCACCCACGTTCCACCACTCCGTCGAGCCCCTCGACGCTGATGACTGGCTTCGCAATATCTCTCACACACTGCGTTCCGCGCTGGTAGCGGAGGCTGACAAGGTCACCTTTGCTGCATATCATCTTGAAGGCCCCGCCAGTCTATGGTGGGAGAATTATGGAGCTATGCGCCCAGCGGGCCATGTCACTACTTGGCTGAATTCAGCGAGGCTTTCCGTGAACATCACATTCCGGAGGGTCTCATGGACCGTAAACGTGAAGAATTTTGCAGTTTCACCCAAGGCCGACTTTCTGTGGATGCCTATAGCAGGGAGTTTGGTAATCTCGCCCGATATGCAACTGAGGAAGTGTCTACTGACGCCAAGAAGCAAGCAAGGTTTCGTAAGGGCCTTAGTCCTGAGCTTCGCCGCGACCTCCGTCTGCATGAGTGCACATCTTTTTCGAAACTTGTCAACAAAGCCATCAGTGCTGAAACTGGTCAGACTGACTATGACGCAACACGCAAGCATGGCCGTGACACGGGTTCCTCATCCGGTGCTGGTCCTCAGAAGCGCCGCGTGTGGGTGCCCAACACCGCCCTGCCACCCAGGTTCACACCGAGGCCATCCTTCCAGGCGCCTCGCCCCGTTCAACAGTCTGCTCCAGCCAAGCCCTATGGGGGTTCAACTAACAATGCTCATCCACGTACCAGTTCCGTGACTTGTTTCAAGTGTGGGGAATCGGGTCACTATATGCGTGAGTGTCCCCAGACCAACCCCAATCAATCTGCTAAAGCTGTTGGCCGTGGCAAGCCGACAGGGAAAGTGTTTCATGCTAAACCGGTCACCGCTTCACGTGGCCATGTCAACTGTATCTCTGCCGAAGAAGCTCAAGAGGATCCCAACATCGTTCTCGGTACGCTTCTTGTTAACTGCCACCCGGCATCTGTTCTTTTCGATACAGGAGCCTCTCATTCTTTTATATCCGAAAGTTATGCTCGATTGCATAACGTTGCATTCTGTGACATGCCATCCACTATGGAAATCTCTACCCCTGGTTCTAGATGGCAGACCTCTAGTGTAAGCTATGGAAATGAGATCCAAGTCGACAGACTTGTTTTCCTCGCGTCTTTGATAGCCCTTAAATCTTCAGATATTAATATCATTCTGGGTATGGACTGGATGTCGGCTCATCATGCCCAAATCGATTGCTTCTCTAGGACTGTTCAACTCACCCATCCTTCGGGAGAAATAGTCAATGTCTTGACCCGAATAGCCAAGCGACAATTATATTCTCTTAACGCCAGCCCTTTGCCAGACCTTGAGGACGTTCCGGTAGTCCGTGACTTCCCGGATGTCTTTCCAGAGGAATTGCCAGGTGTTCCACCTGACAGGGATGTTGAGTTTGTAATAGACCTCATTCCAGGAACCGTTCCGATTGCTAGAAGACCTTATAAGATGGCACCCCTAGAACTAGCCGAGCTTAAGAAACAACTCGATGAGTCCTTGAAAAAGGGTTTCATCCGACCTAGTTCATCTCCGTGGGCTTGCCCCGTCCTATTCGTCAAGAAGAAGGATGGTACGGACCGGATGGTTGTAGATTACCGACCTGTCAACTTGGTCACAATCAAGAACAAATATCCGCTTCCCAGGATCAACGACCTGTACGATCAGCTCGCTGGATCCTCAGTCTTCTCCAAAGTGGATTTGAGGTTGGGCTACCATCAAATCAAAATCAGAAACGGGGACATTCCTAAAACGGCCTTTGTTACTCGTTATGGCCAATACGAGTACACCGTCATGTCCTTCGGATTAACCAACGCTCCAGCCACCTTTTCTCGGTTAATGAACTCAATCTTCATGGAGTATTTGGATAATTTCGTCGTGGTTTACCTCGATGATATACTCATCTACTCCAAGAACGAGGAAGAACATGCCGAACATCTAAGGCTAGTGTTGCAGAAACTTCGAGAGCATCGCCTTTATGCCAAATTTTCTAAATGTGAATTCTGGTTGTCAGAAGTGACCTATCTGGGTCATGTAATATCTGGTAAAGGTATTGTTGTTAACCCCGAGCGAGTTCAAGCCGTCCTTAACTGGACTCCACCTGAATCGGTCAAGCAAGTTCGGAGTTTTCTAGGCTTAGCGAGCTATTGTCGTCGCTTTGTCGAGAACTTCTCCAAAGTTGCCAAACCTCTAACCGAACTCCTCAAGAAAGATAAGAAGTTCGAATGGACTCCACAATGTGAGCACAGCTTTCAGGAACTGAAAAGACGCCTGACTTCTGCTCCCGTACTGGTACCGCCAGACTTCTCCAAGGACTTTGTTATCTACTGCGACGCTTCGCGACAAGGACTAGGTTGCATTCTCATGCAAGATCGACACGTAATTGCCTACGCTTCACGGCAATTGCACCCACATGAGGAGAATTATCCCACTCATGATCTAGAGCTTGCAGCCGTAGTCTATGCACTTAAGACCTGGCGACATTACCTCCTCGGTAATCGTTGCGAAATATTCACTGATCACCAAAGTCTGAAGTATATTTTCACCCAACCGGATTTGAATCTCAGGCAGAGACGTTGGGTTGAATTGATCACCGACTTCGACTTAGGAATAACCTACACCCCAGGGAAAGCCAACGTCATGGCTAATGCGCTAAGTCGTAAATCTTATTGTAACAACCTGATGTTACAACAAAGTCAACCGCTTCTCCATGAGGAATTTAGGAAGCTTAACCTTCATATTGTTCCTCAAGGTTTTCTCTCCACCTTGGTGGCAAAACCTACCCTTACGGATCAAATTATCAAAGCACAGAAGGTAGATCCGGGAATCTCCCGCATCAAGAGAAACATTCAGAAAGGAATTGCGAATTGTTTCTCCGTTAATGATCAAGGAGTCGTATACTTCGGGGATCGACTAGTGGTTCCCAAGGTGCGCAACCTGAGGCGATTGATCCTTAAGGAAGCTCATGAATCTCCTCTCACCATTCATCCCGGTAGTACTAAGATGTATCAGGACCTACGCCAGAGGTTCTGGTGGACTAGGATGAAGAGAGAAATTGCTCAGTACATTGCAAATTGCAACGTCTGTCGTCGTGTAAAAGCAGAGCATCAACGGCCTGCTGGCACCCTTCAACCCTTAGCTATTCCTGAATGGAAATGGGATAAAATTGGTATGGATTTCATTACCGGGTTTCCCAGGACCAAGAGAGGGAATAATGCTATTTTTGTCGTGGTCGATCGTCTTTCCAAAGTAGCCCACTTCTTACCTGTTCGTGAGAGTATAACCGCTAGTCAGCTGGCAGACTTATACATCTCCCGTATAGTGTCTCTCCATGGTGTTCCTTTGGAAATTAACTCGGATCGAGGAAGTCTTTTCACCTCTCGATTTTGGGAAAGTTTCCAAAATGCTATGGGAACCCGTCTTTCCTTTAGCACCGCTTTCCACCCTCAGTCGAGTGGTCAAGTGGAACGCGTCAACCAAGTTCTAGAAGACATGCTTCGAGCCTCTGTTATCTCATTTGGAATGGACTGGGAGAAGTGCCTTCCATTTGCCGAATTCTCTTACAACAACAGCTATCAATCTAGCTTGGGTAAAGCCCCTTTTGAAGTTCTCTATGGACGACGATGTCGAACACCCCTTAACTGGTCAGAGACCGGGGAAAGACAATTCTTTGGCCCGGATATGATTCAGGAAGCAGAAGAACAAGTTCGTATCGTTCATGAAAAGTTGAAAACAGCCCAATCTCGTCAAAAGAGTCAATATGACCGAAAACATAAGGCTATGACCTTCGAGGTTGACGAGAAGGCTTATCTTCGGGTCACCCCTCTGAAGGGAACCCATCGTTTCGGTATCAAAGGCAAATTGGCTCCTCGTTATATTGGACCTTTTCGCATTCTTGCCAAACGAGGAGAAGTTGCCTACCAGTTGGAACTACCTCCGCACCTCTCCAGAGTTCACGATGTCTTCCACGTTTCTCAACTCAGGCGTTGCTTCTCGGATCCTATCCGTGAAGTGGACCACGAAACGCTTGATCTCCAGGATAATCTTACATATCGAGAGTACCCCATTCGTATCCTCGATCAGGCCGAGCGTACCACTCGACGCCAGAACATCAAGTTCCTCAAAGTTCAATGGTCGCACCATTCTGAGGATGAAGCAACTTGGGAAAGGGAGGATCGTCTTCGACTCGAGTACCCCGCTTTCTTCCCGGAGGAACCCAAATCTCGGGACGAGATTCTTTTGAGTGGGGGTGAGTTGTCACAACCTAGCTAGTCATGCATTAGAGTGTTGCATCATGTTTACTCTTTCATCAGAAACTTGAAATGGGGATGACAGAACCCCCAGTCCCCTCTGAAACCAACTAGGGTTACTAAAATAATTTTTCAATAAACCTGAAATGCCCTTCTAAAATGCCCATCATTTTTGTCTTGGTTCAGAACCTCTGCCAAAAATGGTGCACATTTTCCTAGGCCATCCTAGGGTTTTTGAATTAAATCATAAATATTTGAATTTGGGCATTTAAAATAATATAAAATATTTAAATGCTCAAATATCTCCAAACTAAAATGTTTCATGTTGGAAATAATCCAACTATGGGCCAGGAATAGTTTGGTGATTTTTGAACTAGCCTAGGTATTTTATTTAATTCAACAAAGTTGCAGAAGTATTAGAAAAACAGAAAACAGAAAAATATATAAAGGGAGAAGCTTACCTGGGCTCCTCCCTGTGCGGCCCAGCCAGCAGCCGGCCCAGCCCACCTCCCTCCTCTGTCGTCTTCGTCCCGACAGAGGGAGGGGAGTGTGGCCGGCGCGCGCGCGCGCCACCGCGCCACGCCACCTGCTCGCCTGCTTGCCTGCCCTCCCCTCCTCGCTCGACGCCCTGGACGACGCCACGCCTCTCCCCCTGCTCTCTCTCACTCTCCCCCGGCTCTCCTCTCCTCTCCCTCGCTCTCTCTCTCTCTCACGGCCGAACACCACCGTCGCCGCCGTTCGCCATAGCCATCATCTCCGGCCACCCCTCGCTCCCCCGACTAGCTCAGAAGCTCCGCCTCGACTCCCTCTTCCTCCCCACCGCTCCACGGGTCCCCGGAAGCCCTGCATCGCCGCCACGTCGCCGTTCCCCTCTTCGGGCTCCGACCGTCGTCGCCGTCGAATTCACCGTCACCAGCGCGTCCCCGAGCCCGCTAACCATCCCTGCAGCTCCGCGGTGAGCCCCCGGATCGTTTCCCCCTTCTTCCCTGGTCTCTTTCGACTTCTAGGCCCTAGCCCCACCTCGGCCGAGAGCTCCACGCCGCCGGCGATGTCGCCGTCGTGGCCACGGTCGCCGTAGCGCCCAACCGAGCACACCATCGTGCTCCCCACCTCACCAGGAGCACGCAGCACGCACCAACGCCTCCCCAAACCCCCTGCAACACTGATCCCGACCGCACCCGAACTCCGGCCGCCGCAGCCGAGCTCGCCGCCGTCAACTCCGGCCACCCCGAGCCCAACCACCACCACCAATAGTCGCGGCTCAACCTCAGCAACACGTAGATGCCTTCCGCCGTCCATTTGGTTGCCGGAATGGCAAAAAGCACTTTCGCCGCCGTCTCGGGCCTCGCCGGCGTCATGTCGCCGGTGGGGTTTGACTTGTCCGACCTGGGGTTTGACCCCCCAGGGTCACTGACGCGTGGGCCCTGTCGGCCAGGTGGTTAGGTTAGTGCTAACTACTGTTAGTCAACCCCCCTGACACTGACAGTGGGCCCCAGCGCCACTAACCCCTAATTAGGATTAATTTAATCCTGTTTAACCCCCCCTGTCACTGACGTGTGGGCCCCACACGTCAGGTTTGACCTCAGCCAGCCACAGTTGACCACTGACGTCATGCTGACGTCATGCTGACGCAATAATTATATTTCTGGAATTAAATTAAATCAGGAAATTCCAGAAGATTATTTAAACTTCAAAAATTCATAACTTTTATTCTGTAACTCCAAATTGGACAAATTATATATGAAAAATGATCAGAAAAATCCAATCTATCCATCTGTACTATTTTCATGCATGATCAAACAAGTTAAATTGATGTTTTAAGCAGAACAAGAAAAGGCACTTTAAAAGGCCATATTTGAATTTGAAATTTGAATCCTTGATTCAAATTTGTTCAAACACCCCTGGTTTTAGTTGCATTAGCCCAATACACTCATTTTGCCATGTCTCATGCATGCATCATATTGTTGCATACTGTTTGGTAATGTTTGTGTATCGGTGCTCTCTGCGGCAGGTTCTGTCCCCGAAGAGTACCCTGATTACCCTAGCGAAGAACCGTATCAGTGCATCGAACCATCAGGCAAGCAACCAACCATTTGATCATATCGATACAATCCCATGTTCTCGCTCCTGCTCTCTTTTACTGCATTAAGACAACGCGATTCAAACTGCTGTGTGCTACGGTAGTTGAACCCATTTCCTCTGCATGACCTGTCATTGCCACAGTAACTAGATGAAACCCACTAGCATGTGTAGGAGTTGCTTGAGCCATATGTATGTGTTGTTCCTACCTTGCTATGCCTGCTATGCTTAGAGTCGTGTCAGGTCTGGTTCATCTGGGTGATGGGCTAGAGTGAAATGTTATGTCGGTAATAAGAGTGGTGTGGTGAACACGATTTGGTAAAGGTATCGATGAGAGGCCATGTAGGAGTACATGGTGGGTTGTTTCATTGAAGCCGACCTTAAGCACTGAGATCTGTATGTGTGATTTAAGAATCAGCTACTACCATGCATTGGGCCCGAAACCAATGGACCCTCTCGACTTCTTATTCACCCTAGTTCTCCGTCCAGGAGTTGCAAGTAGTTTATGGTGTTTGTAGCCTACTGGAGGCCGTGGACAGCGCTGACCGTAGGGGTGGGCTGTGATGCGGTAGGTACGTGGCCGGGTGTACCGAATACCCGTTAGGTATCTCGGGAACCCTGTTCACATCGTTCGGGGCCGTATGGGAAACCTCGGCCGGACTCCCTGCGGATGGAACCTGAATAGGCGATAAACCTGGACTGGAGGCTTAGGTGATTAGGTAGGTCGTGGCCGACACCCACGTTGGGCTTCCGCTTGAAGGTTGCCGAGTACATGTCGTGTAAACGACGGTAAGTGGTGAGAGCGTGTATGAAGAAGTACCCCCTGCAGGGTTAACATGATCTATTCGAATAGCCGCGTCCGCGGTAAAGGACTACTTGGTTGCCTATACAGTTCATAGACAAGTAAATGGAAACTACTAAAAGCCTCAAGATAAGTGTGAGTGCCGAGGATGGCTCCTCCGTAGGAGGACGGAGCTGGATCCTCGGTAGTGTATTGAAGTGGTGAATAGTGGACTCGTGTGCGCAAAACTATTTCAAGTTGAAGTATCGTAGGATAGCCTAGCCAAGAGTCAAAGCTGGCTTGCTGCAATAACTCCACCAACCCTTCTTGATACTATGCATGTATGTAGGATCTGATGTAAGTCTTGCTGAGTACCTTTGTACTCATGTTGCTATAATCTACATTTTTACAGAAGACGCTGCAACCCCTTCTGATGGGTTCTATGTAGACGTTGACATCAACGAGTAGGCTAAAGACCCAGGTGGTGACCCTGAGCTTGTGAAGGACCACATAGTATAGCCAGAGGCTTTCCAAGCCTCTTTTATTTTACTAGTTGTCTGTACTCAGACAAGTTACTTCCGCTGCTGGCTTGTATGATTGTATGACTTGTATGTTGGGTCGTGAGACCCGTACCTTTGTGTGTATGTTATGTATGGCTCACTGAGCCTTAAATAAAGTACTTGTGTCATAGAGTCATGTTGTGATGCTTCGTTGTATTTTCACATATCGAGCATATTGTGTGTATGATTGAAATGCTTGGTATGTGTGGGATCTGACTATCTAGTTGTTTATCTTTAGTAGCCTCTCTTACCGGGAAATGTCTCCTAGTGTTACCGCTGAGCCATGGTAGCTTGCTACTGCTCTGGAACACTTAGGCTGGCCGGCATGTGTCCTTCTTCGTTCCTGTGTCTGTCCCTTCGGGGAAATGTCACGCTTTGAGTACCGGAGTCCTGTTAGCCCGCTACAGCCCGGTTTACCGGAGTCCTGCTAGCCCAGTGCTACAGCCCGGACCCACTTGCTGATGACCGACACGTTCGAAGCTGGGTCATGGATGCCTGTCCCTGTAAGTCTGTGCCACTTTGGGTTTACGACTAGTCATGTCATCCCGGGCTCTTTATCATATAGATGCTAGCGACACTATCATATACGTGAGCCAACAGGCGCAAACGGTCCCGGGAAAAGGTAAGACGACACCCGTGGGGATACCGTGCGTGAGGCCGCAAAGTGATATGAGGTGTTACCAGCTAGATCGATGTGACATCGAGTCGGGGTCCTGACAAAGATATTTGTAAATAAAGAATCCATTTGAATCGGCCTTCAATGCTTTGACTTGACAAAAATATTAGTCTCTGAAATATTCAACTGATATCCAGCCGGCTTGAAGATGTAAAATTTGCCGGTTTATGATTACCACCATTGTCTGGTTATAAAAACTGATAATTCCGGGTCATGATTGTTGCCAACACCGGTTCATGATTGTAGCTAATGCCGGTTCATGATTATTGATGACGCCGGGTTACAGACACAGGGTCGTAATGATTGGTGACGCCGGGTTAATCCAGTTTGCTCAAAACAGAGAATTTGAAAATAGTTCTTTGATAATAATATAATACCTGTAGCCCCCAAGTCTTGAGCAGAACAAAGTGATGGCTTAAGACTTGCTTCAATATAAATACTGCCGCTTAAGAAGAAATCCATGTTGTTCATCCCAACGACTAGTAAAAACTGAATACTCCATACTATGTAGCCCCCAAGTGCCGGGTTATCATGCTTACAGCAACCTGGGACTTGCAATTGTCTTATACTCATAAAAACTTCAACTAGTGTAGCCCCCAAGAGCCGGGTCATTATGCAATAATGAGCAGGGACTTTGTAGGTATAATCATGTAGATTTGAGCAATGATGTGTAGCCCCCAAGGGCCGGCTCAGTAAGATAATATTGAGCTGGGACTTTAATATATACTTCAATGAAAATAATATCATATGATGTAACCCCCATCATGGGACTTGAATCCACGTCCACAAGGTTAAGAGCCTTGTGCTTTACCAACTGAGCAGTGGACTCTTCAATATAATGAATAAAAAGCTTTGTACCTTCAACCGTTGACAGGAGCAATTGGTAGCCCCCAAGGGCCGACTCATTATAATGTGATGAGTCGGGTCTTCAATAATATGAGCAGAAAATTACTTTGCATTAGCCCCCAAGTGTCATGGTGCATGCTTGCAGCGACATGAGACTTGCATGTAATCTCAATTTGAATAATGTAGCCCCCAAGTGCCGGGTCGTGAGCCTGCAGCGACTCGGGACTATTCCTTCCATTGTAGAATAAATCATATCCTTTGATAAAATAATAACTGTTGCGCTAAAGCGACTTTGAAAACTCAATAATACCGGTTACTAATAACCATAAAGTTCCAGCCATGTTGGCTATTCAAGATAATATAATCCGGTATGAAAAATTCATCCAATATCATAATGAAAATTCAGCCAAATTTGTCTATTTGAATAATATAACCCAATCATTTATAAGCGCATGATTCCAAATATATACTGGCGACGTATAGTCCAAAGCCAGGCCGGTTTAATAAACTCCGGATAATTTCCCATCATATACTGGCGACTTATCGTCTTAAAGCCAGGCCGGTTTAACAAACACCGGATAATTTATCATCATGCTTTATTCAACCTGTCTCTGCATACAACAAGTTTAAAGTGTCCTGGCGGTTTACCGCCGGACGG
The DNA here is from genome assembly GCF_002162155.2 of Triticum dicoccoides. Classification (NCBI taxonomy): domain Eukaryota; kingdom Viridiplantae; phylum Streptophyta; class Magnoliopsida; order Poales; family Poaceae; genus Triticum; species Triticum dicoccoides. The sequence continues at coordinate 290,013,707 of NC_041381.1, read as the reverse complement.
GTCATAATGCCCCACATATAACCCAGGTTTATAACCAAGGCTGCACTTAAGAATAATCAATGAAATATATCATACCTGTGATATTGAATCACATCATTGGTTTACCAATTTTTTGTAGTAAGAGTGATAACCCCAATCTTGAGTAATGATAACTCCTTTCATACTGTGCCGATTGATGATAAACCGTACCGGGTTGTGATAAACACCGGTTTAACCATATATAATACTGGCGACTCATAGTCAAACCAGACCGGGCTGATAGTCTTCGGATTATAACTTGATCCTGTATTGACAACTTGTAATTGAAAGTCAAGCCGGGTTGATAAACACCGGTTTACTCCATAATAGGATGGTAACAGAAAATCAAACCGGGCAGATGGCCTCCGGATTAAGATTTGACCGTGTTCCATCAATTTGTAATTGACAGTTGAACCGGATTAAAACGTTGTCGGTTTAAAAAACGCAACAAAAATCAAATAACAGTTATGAAAAAATATGGAAGCAAAGGCAATGATAAGACCATTTGCAAAAAGAGGCTTTACTGAGCCGATCAGATGGTGTTACCATGGTCGGACACGACCAAGCTCCCAATAAGGTGTAGCTATGGTTCAAGTCAGCCAGGTCCCCAAATGATTCGTGGCATATATGCCAGATCAAGAGGCGTGGCAATGGTTCGGGTTCGACCAAGCCCCCAAGTGATTTTGTGGCCTTAGGCCGACCAAGAGGCGTGACTGGTTCAGACTTCACCATGTCCCCAAGTGATCTGGTGGCTGTCGCCTATCAAAAGGTGTCGCGTTGGTTCGGACATGACCAAGGCCCCCAGTGATGTTATGGCACTAGGCCGATCAAGAGGCGTGGCTATGGTTCGGATACGACCAAGGCCCCAAGTGACCAATAATATGATAAGCCAATAAGGCATGATACCCATGTTTGGACCGCGCTTCATGGCAGCAAGTCTTCTTTGGCACCATTTAACTTTTTGCAAGAGATAAATCCTTCTTGAACCGGGATTTTGAACCGGATATTGAGAGCTTCAAGGATTTGTGGGAGACATCTTTCCCTTGAACCAGACCTTAAACCGGAATCTTTATTTTCAGCCGGATTTTTTCTGACGGTCCTTTAAGCTCGAACTTGCGAGAAGTTAATTCTGTTTGAACCGGACATTCTTAAACCGGATTTCAGAGCGTCATAGCCTTGTGGGAGGACAGATTTCCCTTGAACCGAATTGTAAACCGGATATTTGAGAGCTTCAGTGAGACTGGTTTCCCTTGAGCCGAATTGTAAACCGGAATCCTTTCTGATGATCCGGAACTTCTTCATTGAGCCAGGACTTTGTAACTGTCATATACTTTCTAAACCGGAAATTTTTATGAATATAATAGTAGCCTCCGGGGCCGGGTTATCATTCCCTCCATCGCCCTCGGGTTCTTAAATTTTCTAAAACTGGCAAGATTTGCTGAGTCATATCATCGTAGCCCCCGAGTCTCAAAGGTGACTCAAGGAGTTGGCTTGAGACTCTTCCATATTTGACCGTGATATAAACCGGCATAACTTGTATATCATTGGTGTTGATAGCACGATGTGAATCCACAAAAGGTTGAGGTGACTGCGGCGGGTTATAAATGATCCCGAATGAGCCGTGTCAGCAACTCGGCCAATGGTTCCTTCCAACTGGCTATTTGAAGTTAATCAAACTGTAGAGGCGGCGACTTGTGCGCCTGCCCATTGAGCCACCCAGCGTATACGGCGGTTGATGACAATTTTCCACCAATTTGAAAGAAAACCGGGCTACCCAAGCTATGACTTGCTTTATACTCAATAAACACCTTATGCAGACAGGTGCGGCCCGGTGTGTTGATGTAGACCAGGCCACGAGAGGCGGACGGAAAAGATGACCTCAGCATCAGAGGTGACTCAAACAGATGAACCGGCCGCGGTGTTGTAAACCGGCGCGGACGGGCGAGTTAACCACGTCGTTTTGATGTAGTGAACAATTGTCCTGCATCAACAGTATTGCAGACCAAGACAAAGATAAACTGCTCTTTCACAAAAAATAATATGTACCAATAAAATATATTTTAGATGGATATCACCTGATGTGCCAGGCCGAAAATAATCCGCCATGAAATTGATGATCGCTAGGTGAGGTTGAAGTTGCTCACGGGTGAACCGGCCGCGGATGGATGAGTCGGACGTGACGTTTGTAAGCTGGCGCGGACATGCGAGTTGTCTGTGGCGTTGTAAGGCGGTGCGGACGAGTAAGTCGGCCGACGCATTGATGTAAACCGGACCGCGATACGCGTGTCCGTGAAGCGGCGCAACACAGCCGAACGTGCCTCCACGATGTAATACCATCCACCATCCTTTTTTTAATAGCCGTCCTGCATAAAAATATTCATCCTTGCAAATGTGCGAACCTTCCACGCCTCAGCTCAGTACAAGAATAACTGGTTCAGTAATTTGTCTTCACGTCAGTTGTGGCTGGCTTGCTGTGATGTGAATAATGACAGTTGATTTTGACCACTGATTTTGACTGACAAAGAACCTCCTTGTGCACAGATTTGCTTTAGTAAGGATACGTAAAATAACACCCCTGGGAGCTTGTGCCTGTATGTGGCGATGTATACTGGCCCTGACAGATTAATTTTCTTTTTTCTTTCAGACGAACTTGACGTAGAGGTCGCGTGCACCAGCTGCAACTTCCATCAATCAGACAAAAGTACGGCGACCACACAATTTTTGCTGTTTAACAGATAACTCCTCGGGACTTGAAACGAATCTGCATACGTTGCCTGCCATGGATGTAATCTGTTTCACATAATCCATACTAGTAGTAACTGTACTACTAGTTGAAGTACTAGTACATGATGTTTTCTTGGATTTGACCCGGTCTGCATGTAGTAAACCATGGATGATTCCTTTTGTGAGAGCCAACTGATCCGACATGTACCAGTAGTAGCATCAATTTAAGTAGTACATGATGTTTCCTTGGATTTAACTCGGAGCACTCCTGGACCGTTGTTTAAATGCGTATTCACCGGGCAATCCAGCGTAGCCAAGAAGAGCCGGCGTTGCCCCCGATGATTCCCGTTGGGATTTTCTCTTATGACTCTGTCAACGGATCTGATCAATACTGCTCATAAAATATTTCTGATCTTGATCCCATGAACTCAAACTTGATGTATATCCTTTGAAAACCAATTAGTACTCGTACAAATCCACTGTGTCTTCGATTCACTTTTGGTCAAGTAGTATTTTGGTCTTCCACGTGATCTTGATCTTTGGAAATCGCTCCTGTAGTAGTACACGGACTAGATTGGAGTACGTGGAATTGATGAAAAATGGCAGCAATATGGCCTCGTAACCGCTGCAGATTAGAAAACAAGCAGTAAAAAATCAGCCACGCCTGAGCTCCTCGGGACTTTAACCCGCCAGCTCCTGCTTCATGGGGTTTCACGATCGGAGAGGCAGTAGCGTCCGGCCGATCAGGTACCTGCCTGACGCTGCAGACGTATGCGAGGGCCATGGCAAAAGATCTTCAAGGATAATTCCACAACCTACTTCTTGTCAATATCGGACACTGCTGCGTGCAATCGAAATCCCCTCGGTCTCGGCAACTTTATTCTGTGAACGGGTCGGACAGATCGGCTGTAACTCCCATAAGTTTGCACGCGCTCAAACAAAAACCCTACCGATCTTGATGACGTGCAACTGTTGCAACCGAATATAGAAGCTTTGCAACAGAGTCAATCTCCACCGGATTGGCCTTATGATAGCGACGGCGCAGAGATGCAGCCACTCTAATCTTGACCGATGAACTTGCGGTTGATGTGAATCCTTGTAATCTGAATCTTTCTTCACCCGAAAATTTGCGAACCTCTCAACCCTAAAAGAGATCCCTCCAAGAACTCAACACCACCGTGCGCAGGCCCCACGGTGGGCGCCAACTGTCGTGGAATTGTCACGTCAGATGTCCTTAGTGTCAGGACTTAGTCGCGAGGCCAACGCATCTATGTGGTAGCTTGAGAGGGGTTGAGTGGAATCGAGAGACGCAACACAAGACAGGGATTTAGACAGCTTCGGGCCCCGGGAAACATCATCCGGTAAAAACCCTACATGTTGTTTGAGGCTAGGTCTCATTATCATCACGAGGGAGTCGCCGTAAACCGGCTCTCCTCTTTGTGTCTAGCCCTAAGATTGTTTCTTCTTGCTTGTAGCTGGTCCCTCTTTGGGGAGCCCTGCCCCTCCTTATATATGTTGAAGGGGCGGGTTACATGTGGAGTCCTATTAGGATTAGGACTAGTCTCCCTTCTAATACAAACCGGATACAAGTCCGGGTCTTCCTTGTAAAGTAAATATTCCTCACGCCTTTTCTCTTAAACCGGCCCACCATAGCATGATCCGGCCTTCCATAAACCACCCGTTGGGCCACCGGGTCTTGTCGCTCCTCTGACCCGCCTGCCGGATTACCAATGAACCGTAAACCGCCATGTCCAAGTGGGTTGCCAGTGAATCGCCAAACTCTAGCCGGGTCATACATCCGGCGGTTTATACCGCGGGGTATATCCCCGACACACTTGGCGACGGTTCTGAACGGAATCGCGGAAAGGGGTTAAAAACCATTTGTATAGCACCTCGTTGTACCAGTGGTAGTGGAAACATCGGCTGGACTTCCTTGCTGATGGAACCCGACTAGGCGATAAACCGAGAGTAGAGACCTGTGTTGTTGGTCAAGTCGTGGTCGTACACCCATGTCGGCTTTTGCTTGAAGTATGTCGAGCACATGTCGTGTGCAGACGCTAAGTGGTGGAAACATGTGTGAAGATGTACACCCCCGCGGGGTTATAAATGATCTATTCAAATAGCCGCATCCTAGGTTATGCACTACTTGGAAAGCCTATATGGTTCATAGATAAATGGAAGTGGATACTCTAAAATGCACAAGATAAGCATGAGTGTTATGGATGTCCTTCTCGTAGGGAGACGGGAGCGGATCCATAGAGGTTTATTTATATGGTGAATATGTGGAATCGTGTGCGCTTTCTCACCCCAAAGAAAATACTGGTAGACGTAGTACATGATAGCTACTGAGTCAAAGCTGGCATGTTGTAGTTAAACTACACAACCCCCTTGTTGATACTGATGCATATGTAGCTAGTTCTGATATAAGTCTTGCTGAGTACATTTGTACTCATGTTTGCTTAATTTATGTGTTTGCACAGAGACTTCAGTCTGACTAGTAGTTCTTTGTGGGATCCGACGATTAGCTTGGGAATCCCAGACAGAGGTGTGCTTCCTAGCCTTCTTTATTTTCAACTGTCTGTACTCAGACAGGATTAGCTTCCGCATGTGCTTATTGCTTGTATGACTTTGTATGTTGGGTCATGAGACCCATGTTTGTAATATCATGTTATGTATGGCTCGGAGCCTCTTAATTAAATACTTTTAGTTGTAGAGTTATGTTGTGATGCCATGTTGTATCTGCACATATCGATCATATTGTGTGTATGCTATTGAAATGATTTGGTATGTGTGCGATCCGACACCTAGTTGTTTATTCTTGGCAGACTTCCTTATCGGGAAATGTCTCCTAGTGCTTCCACCGGAACACATGGATTGATCAACATGTGTCCTGATGTCTACTACGCAACTTTATTCTTGTAGACTCGTGTTGGGCCTCCAAGCGCAGAGTTTTGTAGGACAGTAGCAATTTTCCCTCAAGTGGATGACCTAAGGTTTATCAATCCATGTGAGGTGTAGGATGAAGATGGTCTCTCTCAAGCAACCCTGCAACCAAATAACAAAAAGTTTCTTGTGTCCCCAACACACCCAATACAATGGCAAATTGTATAGGTGCACTAGTTCGGCGAAGAGATGGTGATAAAAGTGTAATATTGATGGTAGAAATATATTTTTATAATCTGAATAAATAAAAACAGCAAGGTAGCAAATAGTAAACGAGCACAAAAACGGTATTGCAATGCTTAAAAATGAGGCCCAGGGTCTGTACTTTCGCTAATGCAACCTCTCAACAATGCTAACATAGTTGGATCATATGATTATCCTTCAAAGTGCAATAAAGAATCACTCTTGAGTTACTATTAGCGGAGAACAAAAGATAGGAATTGTTTGTAGGTCACGAAACCAACTCAAAGCTATTCTTTCCGTTCGATCTATTCAAGAGTTCGTACTAAAATAACACAAAGCTATTTTTTCCGTTCGATCTATCGTAGAGTTCATACTAGAATAACACCAAAGCAAATTCATATTCATAATACTGAATCCACACAAAGAACTATAAAGAGACCCCAAAGTTTCCGTCAGAGAAAAGATAATAAAAAACATGCATCAACCCCTATGCATAGATTACCCAATATCACCGCGGGAATCCGCGAGTTGAATGACATAACACATATCAAGTGAATCAATAGGATACCTCATTGTCACCTCAAGTATTCATATTGCAATACATATATCATGTGTTATATTCTCTGAATATTCAATCCGACAACACAAAACTTTGAAGGGTAAAGATTCAATTAATCATAACAAGAGTATAGAGGGGAAACATCATATGATTCGACTATATTAACAAAGCCCATGATATAGATCACGAGAGAGAGAGAGAGAGAGAGATCAAACACATAGCTACTGGTACAAACCCTAGGCCCCGAGGGTGGACCACTCCCTCCTCATCGTGGTGGCTGCCGGGATGATGAAGATGGCCACCGATGATGATTCCCCCCTCCGGCAGGGTGCCGAAACGGGGTCTAGATTGGATCTCGTGGATACAAAGGCCTTGCGGCAATGGAACTTTTGATCTAGGGCTACCCCGAAGGGTTTCGGAATATTTGGGAATTTATTGTGCAAAGAGGGTGTGCGGCAGGCCACCGAGGTGGGCACAACCCGCCTGGTGCGCCATGGGGCCCTGGCACGCCCTGGTGGGTTGTGCCCCCCTCGAGGCACCCTCTAGGTGCTGCTCAGGCCCATTGGGTTCCTTTTGGTCCAGAAAAAATCTCCGTAAAGTTTCGTTGTGTTTGGACTCCATTTGATGTAAAAAAACAAGCAAAGAACAACAACTGGCACTGGGCATTGGGTCAATAGGTTTGTCCCAAAAAATGATATAAAGTTGCTATAAAATGATTGAAAAACACCCAAGAATGATAAAATATCAGCATGAATACTTCATAAATTATAGATACATTGGAGACGTATCATGTCCTTGGTTACTACTGTGTCTGCCCCTACGGGGAAATGTCATGCGTGTTTACCGGAGTCCTGATAGCTTGCTACAACCCGGTTACACTCGTTGCTGACTGACACGTGCATTGTTGGGTCATGTATGTCTATCCCTGTAAGTTTGTGCCATCTTGGGTTTACGACTAGTCATGTCGGCCCAGGTTCTCTTTCATATGGATGCTAGCAACACTATCATATACATGAGCCAAAAGGCGCAAATAGTCCCGGCCAAGGTAAGGATGCAGTTGCGGGAATACTATGGCTGAGGCCACAAAGCGATATGATGTGTTACATGCTAGATCAGTGTGACTTAGGATCGGGGTCCTGATAGCTTTGGTATCAGAGCCTGACTATCTGTAGGATTAACAAGCCAAACTAGTTGAAGTCGAGTCTAGAAATGCTTTATTTACATAAGGGAATTGAATGTGGAAGGGAACATAATGTTCTTTTTACTCCTTTACCTTATGTCCTTCTGATCTGAGTCGCCCTCTTCTTTTCTACGGGGTAAAGAACTAGGCTTTCTCATCTCTCTATCTGGATGACGAGTTACTATGTTGGAGACTTATAGGAATGGTGGATTCAAGTCTCAGTTCAGTTTCTGGTACTTCCGTATGTTAACATTTGGTCTCGGAACCTTGATATTGTGATATTGAGTGGTTATGCATGCTACCATTTTGCAGGATGTCTGAAAATCCTTTTTGAGCAATTACATCTGTTATGTTGTCAGAGTTGTCCCAGGTTTCTAAATAATCTGATGCATTTGCAAATTTATCGTCCCTATTTCCGATGTCCTTTTGGGCCAGATTAACCACACTTATGGCTGGGTTGAGGTACTCCGTTGCCTCGACATGTATGTTGAAGTTATCAGTAACCCATGTTTCATGCTACTAGTGTGATAATTCTGGCCATCATTTTCGAAAGCATATCACGATGTTATATAGTAAGTAGCTATTCTATTTCTGGGTTCTTGAACCCATGATTCATTCCACTCATCCCTGTTGATAGTGTTTGCTCGTTCCTTAGGTTATTAGCAACCTTTGTGATAGTCTTCGAGGTCCGTGATATATCATTCTTCAAAATGCCATGAACCATCCTTAGCAGAAGTTTGTGTCGGCGTTCTGGGAACCAGGGTACCCAGACTTGCCTGCCTGCAGCCCACGATGTGTCTTCATCGACGACATGGTACAACCCAGCTTCGACTATGGCAAGACAAGACCTTCGTGAGGGGCCACAAGCCTCGCAAGGCGGGCTACTTGAAGACCTCCTGAGGGAGCGGCCTCCTTAGGTGGCATCCTGAGTGGAGGGAGATTTCTATGCAAGGCCCCACCTCACGAGGCTGGAATGACATGAGCCATGACGACCAAGGCCAGGCGTGTGCCAGTGGGCACAGAGCGGTAGGTTTTCTCTTTGGTGCAAAGGAGGCAAGTGCATGTGTGGAGTCCCAAGAAATCAACCAAAAGTTGCCATTTGCGTGCAGCGAGACCTAGACCGCCAGAACGGCAGGATGGATGTCATCGTCGAGCCCACCATGAAGTCACGCTCAGAGGCTTTGCAGGCGAAGACCACCTTTCGTCATGATTAGATGTACTTCTTGTCCCCTTTCAAATTTGGTTGTTGTGGGATCCCTTCCTGCCTAAGTTTTAGAGGAAGAGGACCAAAGCCACTATAAATATAGCCTAGCCACCACCGTAGAGAGGGTTCGACTCATCAGGTGATCAGCTCATCAAACTACCAAGAGCTCATCACGAGAACCTGCCTCTTGAGGCTGTTCTTCCACTTATACTAGTTCATCCTCAACCCCCAGCGAGGATAATCCTCCACAAAGCAGGTGTAGGGTATTACACCGCAAGGTGGCCCGAACCTGGTTAAACTTTTGTGTCTTTCTCTATCATGTTCATCGAGCTAGGCTGTGAGAGCAGCGGACCGATCGGCTTGAGAGGTTAAGTTCTTCGCACACGCCCCTGAGTTTGAACCTCTCTTGGGTCTGCGGAGCCCGGAATTTGACATTTGTCACGCCAGGTAGGGGGCGTGTCGAAGCTTCTCTTCCATCAGTCACTTCGCCCCCGCTTCGCAGTCCTTATGGTGGAATTTCCATGAGCTGCCAGTGAGCAATAGGCTGCCCGCGCCACCTAGGCGACCCTGCTTGGCCACAAGATCCGTCATCGCCTCCCGCTAGCCGTAGCGGGGATGGGCGTCGGTGACAGCAGACGCCGTTGCTGTGGGCCGCTTCCATCCTGTCACGCCCAATATGCGACCCTATCCAAAAGGAACTCGAAGGTCCCACCAAGGATAGACCCGCATATTGAAACGCTTTTGCAAGGTGGATATCATTACATCAACATTACATAATAGATGGGGATACATACATAAGGCATACAATGCCACACGAATACATCATCACAATACATAAGAACATCATCCGACTACGGATGAAACACAAATAGAAACTCAAACAACATCCACCCTGCTAGCCCAGGGTGCCGACCTGGAACCTATCCCCTGATCGAAGAAGAAGCAGAAGAAGAAACTCCAAGACAAGCAAACATCGCTCTCGCGTCATGATCATCGCATAACCTGTACCTGCAACTGTTGTTGTAGTAATCTGTGAGCCACGAGGACTCAGCAATCCCATTACCATGGGTATCAAGACTAGCAAAGCTTAATGGGACGGAAGGGGTAAAGTGGTGAGGTTGCAGCAGCGACTAAGCATATATGGTGGCTACCATACGCAAATAAGAGCGAGAAGAGAGCAAGCGGAACGGTCGTGAAGCTAGCAATGATCAAGAAGTGATCCTGAACTCCTACTTACGTCAAACATAACACAGAAACCGTGTTCACTTCCCGGACTCCGCCGAGAAGAGACCATCACGGCTACACACGCGGTTGATGCGTTTTAATTTGTATCTAGTGTCAAGTTACCTACAATCAGACATTAACAAATTCCCATCTGCCTATAACCGCAGGCACGGCTTTCGAAAGTTTATACCCTGCAGGGGTGTCCCAACTTAGCCCATGACAAGCTCTCGCGATCAACGAAGGATATACCTTCTCCCAGGAAGACCCGATCAGACTCGGAATCCCGGTTTACAAGACATTTCGGCAATGGTAAAACAAGACCAGCAAGACCGCCCGATGCGCCGACAATCCCGATAGGAGCTGCACATATCTCGTTCTCAGGGCAACACCGGATGAACACTATGTACAACTAAAACCAGCCTCGAGTTTCCCCGAGGTGGCGCTGCAAGTGGCTCTGGTTCGGACCAACACTTAGACAAGCATTGGCCCGGGGGGGCTGTAATAAAGATGACCCTTGGGTTAATTACTCCCAAGGGAAATATAGGTGGTGGTGAGGCAAATGGTAAAACCAAGGTTGGGCCTTGCTGGAGGAGTTTTATTCAAAGCGAACTATCAAGGGGGTCCCAGAAATCACCCAACCACGTTAGGAACACAAAATCCAGGAACATAACACCGGTATGACGGAAACTAGGGCGGCAAGAGTGGAACAAAACACCAGCCATAAGGCCGAGCCTTCCACCCTTTACCAAATATATAGATGCATTAATAATATAAGAGATATTGTGATATCCCAACAAAATCCTGTCCACCATGGAGCAATCTTCAACTTCACCTACAACTAGCAATGCTATAAGAGGGCTGAGCAAAGCGGTAACATAGCCAAGAAACGGTTTGTTAGGAAGGGTGTCAAAGGTTAGAGGTTCATGGCAATTTCGGAGGCTTGAAGAACATGTGATAGGTAACGCAGCAAAGCGATAGAACGAAGCAACTAGCATAGCAATGATAGTAGTGAGATCCAGGGTAGCGGTCATCTTGCCTGAAATACCGCAAGGAAGAAGAACGAGTCCATGAACAAGACGAATGGATGAAGCCGAACCAAGCGTAGACGAACGAGTCCTCACGATCGCAACGAAACGGAAACTATCGAGAAGAAGCACACAACATGGTAAACACACCACACATATACAAGACATGATGCACAACCAAGCATGATGCATGACAAGGCTAAATGAAGCTACTCATGGCAAGAGATGGTGCAAACAAGAGCAACACACCAAGGTAAGTTTAAATGAGGCCGGAAACAACATATAACAATTCCGGTAAGTCCTCATATGCAAGTTTTGAAATTGGTCCAGATCTGAATAAACCTTATGTTCAAGTTGTTAAACAGCAAGTTTAGATGCACCAAGATGATCTACACGAGATTCTAGTCAAGTTACATATAAAGTTCATTTAGTTCGGAGCTACGGCCTAGAAGATATGAGCAAAACAAGTTAAACATGGCATTGATGCAAAATGCACCCAAACATCAAGCAAACACCTCAAAACATGGATGCAACATGATAATATGAAACTACATGCAAAATCAAGCAAGTTTCATATAGAGCACACTCAAAACGGAGCAACGGTTCAACACACTCTACAAGTTATAGCAACAATCTGTCCAAAACAGCAACTAGGCATATTGCAAGCATCAAAACAACATGCTACAGGACCTCAACAAGAAAACAAAAGGCATGGACATGATGTACAGGTAAAGCATAACAAAACATGAACACTGAGCTATCTCCAAAAAATCACTAGAACATGCTCAAACACACATGGCAAGATTGCAAATAATAACAGTTTAGACTTTGCAGAAAATAACATCAGGTTGCAATGTTTAGAGCTATCAAACAACATGTTATAGGAACTTATCATGGATAACAAAGCCATGGCATGAATCTACTAATTGCATAGAACAAAAGTCCCTTACTGACCATTAGCCAAAAAGTATCAGAAAATATGATGGCACCCACGTAAACATAGCAAGTTATATTACATATTTAAACATGGCAGGAACAACGATAAGTAGGCATGTTGGTGAGCTTGTACCACTCACCACAGAGCAATATATAGCATGGCAAGCCAACCAACAGTAAGAAGACATGTTTGTGAAGCTAAGCATGGCAATATCAAGTTCATAGGGTGCATGGAACACTAGCAACAATCATGGCAACAACTGAACTTAATGTTAACAGGCTGACAGCAACATTATATAGCAACTTTGGAGCAAGATAACAACAAGCTACAGCAAGCTATAATTGCAACCAGGGGCATGAATGGATAGAGCATAACATGTATAACAAAACACCCTTAGTGAACATCTACGGATTATGCATAGAATGACTAGTAGGAGCAGGTTTACATTGCATCACGAAATAACAGATTCAGCCTAGCAAAATAGTAACAGCAAGTTCCCTACTTAACAAGCTTGCTTCACTCACCACAAGTCATTTCATGACAAGATAAGCATAGCATCATCAAGAAGACATGTTTATGAAACAAACCAAGGCAAGAACAAGTTCATAGCATGCAAGGATCAACTACAACAACCTTGGCAAAATTGAATAACATGTAAACAATCTGCCAGGAAACATTTTGTAGCAAAAGTAGAGCACGAAAATGACATGCTAGACTACTCCATAATTGCAACCAGGGGCAGGTATGTATAGAGCATAACCATATGTTCAAAACATCCTTACTGAAGTATCTCAAAATAAGCATGGATCTCTCTATAGCATCATGTTTACATGGCATCACAATAACAGCAGAATGGGGACTAAAATCAGCAATATCACGAAGCCTAGTTTGCATGCTTGTGCTAGTCACCACATTGATAACAAAAATACATGGTAAGCACCTCTATAAAGAAGACATGGCATAGATCAAAACACATGTAGACATCAACCTCATAGGATGCACACATCAATCATGGCAAAAATGACAAAAGAGCATGTTCTGTTAACAGACAGTAGACAACATTATGAAGCACACTTGCAATGATGATTCAGGCATCAAGATGAGCTCAAATGAACATGATGCAATGGAATGAAAAGAAGTACTCGTCAAGGCGAATAATTCGACATATTACACGCACGAAACGGAGCTACGGATGCAGAGATATGTTGCGATGAACATGGCATGATTATGCAAAAATATTCGGGACTTAGGCAAAAAAACGAAGTCAACCTTGCAGATTCAGATCGGGCACGGATCCCGAGGATGGCCGGAGAGCTCGCCGGAGCTCGCGAGGGGAGGCGGCCGGAGTCGAGGGAGGCCTCACCGGAGCACGGGGGAGCCGGATCCGGCCTTGGGGCCGCCGGATCTGGCGAGGAGGGCCGGTGGGAGACGAGGGGCGGTGGAGCCGCGGCGGAGCTCGCCGGGCGTCGGGGCGGCGGCGCTCGGCCA